>NC_042521.1:482427-694927 GCF_900963305.1 Echeneis naucrates
ACCAGAATATCAAGCAGCTAATCTTTATTCTGCTGGCGAGTGGCGAGAATCAGGGTGGAATGTCAATTCACCTCCCTCCCTCTCTCTCTACAGCGCAGGAAGGGGGCGGGGCCACTGTGTGACTAACAGACTGAGCTCAGTCAGGACAGAGTCAGATTTTGGGCTGGATAAATGTTCGATCATATCCATGGCAGGCGTTAGTCATTGATCCAATATGGTCCTGTCATATGCTTCCTCCTGAAACGAACAGATGACTCAGCTGGAGCTTCAGTTTTTCCACGATCCTGGTTTCCCTCAGCCGGCCTCCCTGCTCCCTCGTCACGCCTCATCATCCTCACTACCTGACTGCTATTCTGTTTTTTTTGAGTCCTCTTGGTTCCCTCACCCCCGATCAGGGAGCTGATCCTGCTGATGTTCATTGGAGGGAGATTACAGCCACTTCTTCATTATTCAGAATCTGCATCTCTTATGGCAGAAATGTGCTTTTTCTCCTTAAACTGGAGAATCAGCTCGATCTAATGAGCCCTCTGAAACTTATTTCCCTTCAGAGGCCGAGCTGTCAGAGTCTGTGGATCAGTCCTGTCTGTTTCTGAGTTTATTTTGTTGACAAAATAAAGACAATCAGATATTTGGAGCTGATTTTTCATCATTAATGAACAGAACTCCTGATCAGATAAAGATAGAAACGACCCAAACACACGAGAGGAACTTTTCTTTGGACAAGAAGGAAACATTTAGAGTGTTTTTAGTTCGTTCTTGTTTTGTAAACTAAAGTCAGGCTGATCCAGATCTGAACTAACTTCGTTCATCAGTTTATCGCTGAAGTCAGTTTAGCTGTTCAAAAGAGTTGATTCTGCAGTTTAAGGAGCTTTAGTGAGCTCAGACGGGTTAAAGAGCAGCTTTTCAAAAACCTTCGTCCTCACACACATATATTTATATATATATATATATATATATTGCATAATTAAATGATGAGAATTTCTTTCATTTCAGGCTGAGTGGAAATAAAGCTGCTCCCTGGGGTTTAAAAGCTCAGACAAAACACAAGAAACAGCTTCAATATGTCTCTGCAGTTTTATTCTGCCCTTGTAAACATAAATCACATATTGTTAAAGTGCCGGGATTACAGAGCGGCCCTGATAACAGCATCAGTTAAACAGCTGCAGTCTAATGCAACACGTCGGCTGAGAAATGGGGTTTAATACCAGATAAAGCTCAGAGAGACGTTGACGCAGGTCGTTTGGCACCGTGACCGCCACGAGCCGACTTCAGCTCCAACTAGACTGATTACTGATGACCAGAGACCAGGATTCAGGCCTCATTCATCAATAAACCGGAGGATGTAAAAGTCAAGTTCTGAGAGCTTCCTTCTGTAACACAGGAGCTACCAACAGGAAACTCACATACTCACACCTCTATATTTATGGTTTTTGTAAAAGAGGAAGTTTTACTCCCATTCAGTCACCTCACAGAGAGGCTGATCAGTGAGGTTCGTATTTGACACAATACAAGTAGAACCCAATGACCTCCTGATCAGATGTCCTCAGTGTGGACGACAACAAGGTTAAGTGGTCCACGGTGGTCCACGGTGGTCCAGGTTGGTCCACATTGGTCCACGGTGGTCTAGGTTGGTCCACATTGGTCCACATTGGTCCACATTGGTCCACATTGGTCCACGTTGGTCCAGGTTGGTCCAGGTTGGTCCAGGTTGGTCCACATTGGTCCACGGCGGTCTAGGTTGGTCCACATTGGTCCACATTGGTCCACGTTGGTCCAGGTTGGTCCAGGTTGGTCCACGATGGTCCAGGTTGGTCCACATTGGTCCACATTGGTCCACGTTGGTCCAGGTTGGTCCAGGTTGGTCCAGGTTGGTCCAGGTTGGTCCACGATGGTCCAGGTTGGTCCACATTGGTCCACATTGGTCCACGTTGGTCCAGGTTGGTCCACCTCAGCGGCGCTGTCAGAGCTGCTCATTAAGTGTGTGATTACTGAAGCTAACATGTATTTTCTGTATGTGGGATAATTTGAACCAAACTTAAATAAAGTGAGATGAAAGTTTTCCCTCAGCGGGGAGTTGCGCTCAGGGTGACTGTGAAGGACCTATCAGGTCCCCCCAGCCTGATCCAAGAGCTGCTGAGTGAGTCAAAGTGCAGGAGGTCAGTGAGTGTCTGAGACACCTGCCGTTTCAGTTCATGGCATTACGTGAACTTTGACCCTGACATCTCTGAGGTCATCCTCATGTGGGGCCCTACAGGGCTTCTCTCCATCTCAAAATGACACTCCGTTATCATTGCATTCTGTTTCGGTGGGCGTCCTCACTGCCGTAGGAGTGCGGCTGTGAGGACGCGGCTCATGTGTTTGTGTGGACGAGGCAGCGTGGATATCAGGCCTGCGGTCGTTCAGGCCGCCAAGCGTGATGTTATTCCTGTGACAGCTGAGGCTGAGAGGAGGACAAACTCGATTAATTGTAGCTGGTCGCGGTTCAAGGAGGAGCTGAGGCTGAAAGGAAGCGACAGATGAGGGGAAGAACTATTTAACCCCCAGCCGACTCCTGTCAGCTCCGGTCCGGGCAGCAGCTCCGACAGTACAGTACAGTGTTAGACCATCGGCTGACGGTGTCACAGAAAAAATCTTCTCATTTCACTCGTGTCTCTGAAAATGTGGAGGAGAAATAAAATCTGTGACTCTGACTGTTTCATGTATCATAATGAGTGATTTAACCCGTTTAGAGCCTCGTTAAGGCTTTTCTGTGATTTTCAAAATGTTGCAGAATCGCCACATCTTCAGAATCAGTTCAACCTGAGCTCATTCTTTTCACTGTGGTCTGGGAGAGAAGGGCAGAAAACAAGAACACACACTGAATTTTAAGAGAAACAGGGTTTATTGGTTCATCTTCCTCTAAATGGGGCCATCATTGAGACATTTTCCCATCAACTTCAACACAATCTGACAATGCAGGTTTAAGCTGGCGTTCATGTCAGGCAATTTGGGCAAAGACCCTTTCCCTGCTGCTCATCAGAGTAGAGTTTGGCATCTTCCCTCAATGCATCATGGGAGTCGTAGGCCTCACAACACATCCACGTGCACACACCCGCCTTCAGCCGTTAACTGAGGAGAGTTTTCTCTGGTATGATTTCTGTATTTCAGGACAGAAAGTTGTTTCTGACTGGGCAGCTTGTTTAGGTCTGTCTGTCTGACCTGAAGGCCGGACTCACACTCTCTTGTCTTCACACTGGACTGTTTTTCTGCTTCAACATAGACTTCCCCTGAGGGCTGATAGGCCCCGCCCACTGGCAGGTGTCCGTGGTAACCAGGTATAGCCCACTGAACTCCCCGCTGTTGTTAGCAGGCAACTGCGGCTGAGTGAAGCAGCTGAACCGGGAACAGAGATGTTTCTGCAGTGACCCCCGAAAACATCCAGTGAAGAGCAGAAATCGAAGCCCTGATGCTTTAAAAGCAGTTCAGCTCTGATTCATCACAAAAGTGATGATGCATCGCAGCCAATTCATTTTTATTATTTCCAGCGAATAGCTCAACAATCACACACACACGACCAACACGACCTCTTATTGATCATATCAGCATTTTTCTCTTGTTGTTCCCGATCATTAGTTCTTGATAAAACTCTCTTTTTCTGCTATTGATTTCTTCTGCCGTTTTCTGCACAGAAGCAGAAAAACTATGAAATATGAACCTATTAAATAAAAACTGAGTCAACTCGGCAACAGATTCATTCAAAAACCTGCTTGTCGACCTTCATTTAAATGTGTCACGTTCAGATATTTTCAGCAGCGTTGATGAGGTCACACTTTCCTCCCACTGTGATTGGCTCCATAAAATGATTCTAAGTAGTCACAGCCCCCCCCCGACATGAGAGTGGTGTAAAGAGCGTCTGTAAAGGGTGACTTCGGGATAATTGAGATCAGGATGACCCCAACCGGCCTTGGCAGAGCAGCCTACTCCCATTAAAAAAGACACTGAGTCAACAGTTTGGGACTGTTTTATTACAAATCTGACGCCATGTTGGACGGAGCCCAAACATGGCGTCTGTTTCTCTCTCTGTTCCATATTTCAGGTCCAGAACCGAACTTCATGTGTTGGTTTCATTTACCGGATCTATCCCCGTTAAGCATGCTCGTTGTTGGGAATGCGTCACTGTGATCTTTTTGGGGACTTTAACAAACCCAGAACTCCTGAAATCTGGACAGCGTGTCAGGACATTGGTTGCAGAAGCTCGCTCAGGACTGACGCAGATGAATGTGAAAAAAAGCCTCATACTTTAACAAACCCCTCCTCCAGTTTTCATCCAAATGACTTCCTATTTGTGCCGTATCACCTCAACGCTACAATGATGTGAAACCAGTGAAATCTTTTTAATAAGTGGTGGGCTTTGCCGTAACTCCAGCAGACATCGTCCAATCAGGTCTAATTTCACCACACGTGAGTCCCCTGATATGTTAGAGCACCACCTCCTGGACACAGGAAGTCAGCATCGTCCGTACGGGGTGGAGGGCCCGTTCACAGCTTTAATTTCACTTCAAGTTTAATAATTAAAAGAAGGAACTCTCAGTTTTGGACGAGGACTCACGTCGCCATCTGTCTGCACCGTGAGTCGCCAGATTTTAGCCTGAGCGTGACATTTGAGCCAACAGTCACCCGAATGAGGAAATGCCACTTACCTCACAGCGACCTTACTACAAGAAAAACATTTACAGCATCACAGTCATCAGTTTGTCCTGTTTTCCAGATGATTTGTGCGAAGAGTGATAGTTTTCCATCACAGAGGAAACGGAGGTCAGAGGTCAGCTCCATAATCAACTGAACTGTTCTAATAATTTACTGCTTATCACTGTGATAAAACAAAAGACCCTGATTCTGAGATCAGAAAAATAAAAACACGTCTGATAGCTCCACCAAAACAAGCTCATTTGCTCTGATAATATCTGATTATCAGGACAAAACCAAACTGTTTTCCCTCCAAAATCTTCTTATGGTAAGAAAATAAAAGCTCTAATAATATATTGCTGCAGTGGAAGGATCAGAATAGGACATTAAGTCATTCAATAGTTACTTATTTAGATACATGACTGAAGATAATTTAATTTGTATGAGCAAATGTGAGTCACACACACACAGCAGTGTGTGTTGGATGAATGGGAGGACAGAGGTAATGTCTCGGCTGCATGTGGCCATAAAATTGGATGAATCCCTACGTCTGTGTCATCCCATCACATAATGGTCCTTGAAGCTCAATTTTTCTGCTCTGAGCCAAAACGCAGCTCTTTCAATTTGGGAGAGTCAGTGGTCTCAGTTCCCGCTCTGAGCCCAGCGAGCCCAGGGTGCTGTTATCGCTGGTCAGCCTCTGTGGGTTTGTGCGTCTCTCTAAAACAAACATGCTGCTTCTCCAGCTCAGACGCTCTGAGCTGTGAAATCAGAGGATGAGTCTCTATCTGGCCTCTGCTTCCTGGACAGCAGTTACATGGTGTGGTTTGGACCAGGGGTGCATTCAGGTCAACCCATGAGTGGTATTTGATGCCTGCAGCGTGAACACGGGCTGTACAGGCTGTGAATGTGATATGATGGCTGGAGCAGGAAGTGGGTCAGCAGTGTGCCCTCCACGAGGGCCGCTGGCCTGAAATGTGCCTGTTCAGAGTGAACAACGAGTCAAACGGATCTATAAAAGAATCAAATAAATCGTCCTAAATGCAGCATTGGTGAATGTGAATGTGAAAAGTTGAGCTGACTCAGTGACCACGTTTATATTAAATGTCCATGTTTTTTAGATTTCAAGGACGAACCAAATCTTTCTCATTTGGATGGTTGGTCCCCCTGAGGGGAGTGTCTGCTTGGTGTGACATCACAAAGTCCCAGAAGTCCTGACGGCCAGTTTTAAGGTTCAGTTTCTGAATCCAGGCTGTGAGGGTTTCTCTGAGGATGGAGACCTGTGAGATTTTAACTGGATTAGTACAGAACCTGGAGCTGATCCAGGATCAGACCAGGTGGAGGTCTAGCGGTAGACCTTCAGACTGTCTGGACCTTTAATCCTTCAGGTTGTATGATATCAATGTTCTCTACGTTCTGTTGTGGGTCCGGATCTCTCGGCCTCTTGTTAGTGCAGCTGTCTGTCTGCAGTTTGAATGAACTCAGTAGGTCTGACTCTGACTCTGGGGCTCGTAGTTTCCTCTCACAATCAGGAAGTCAGCCAATCCTGAGGCCTGTGATATTTCTCACAGCACTCACAGAGATGAATAGGATGATCATTTGCTGTTAACAGCTTGATCTTTTGCACCAGCTGGTCTGGAGGATCACCAAATAGCCGCCATCTCGTCCTAAATCTCCAGCTGGGCTTGAACAACAAACTGTTGGGAAGACGGTGGCCAAACGGAGTGTGATCTGACAGCATTCTGCTCAAATTACTCCACCACAGACACACACATGCTAATGGAGCAGCTTCCAGTTTCAGTCTGTGTCGCACATCAGCCGAATGACGAGCAGAATCACAGCTCATTATTAATGTGTGTTCCACTAATGTGAAGGAAACTGTCCACACAAACTGTTGTGTGTGTTTGTGTGTCTGTACGGAGACACACGCTCATCAGTGTATTCCACAGTGCAGCAGCTGTTCTCCCTAACCATGTTCTGCCAAAGTCTCTGTCTCTCCCAGTTCCTGTCCTCATCCTGCAGGTGGTGACTCATCTCCATCCCATGTTCCTGCAACACCTGCTGGTCCCATATAGCATGAATTCTGTATTACAGCTCAACTCCATGAACTTCATGCAACAACATGTTCCTGCCTACACCCCCCCCCCCCCCTCCAATGCCTGTCTCACTCTCTCTCTCTCTCTCTCTCTCTCTCCCACTCTCAACCCAAATTGGTCGAGGCAGATGCCCCCCCCCCCCCAGCCTGGTTCTTCTCGAGGTTTCTGCCTCTTAAAGGAAGTTTTTCCTGCTCATCGGGGGATCTGTTGGGTCTCTTTAAATAAATTTATAAAGAGTTTGGTCTAGACCTGCTCTATATGTAAAGTGCCTTGATGTAACTTTGTTATGCTATACAAATAAATCTGATTTGGTTTGGTCTGTTTGTGTGTTTGTCGTCTGCTCGACATCTGATCGACCTCCTTTCCTCTCTCCTCGCCTCGTCTGTGATGATTTGGCCAGATTTGGGAAAAATGGTCACTTCCTGCTTCTTGCAGCTGGGCCATTTTCCCATAGATGTCAGGTGACATGGAGACATCAGCTGTGATTTAATGACTCTTCATTTTAAACCCTCAGAGACTTGTCCTCCTGACACCTTCTTTCTATGTGATTGTAAAAAGAAGTCAGATTGTATTGAAGTTTATGGGAATATGTCCCTCCTTACTCCTGAAAATCCAAATCTTTTTGACCTTAATTTGAATTGATTTGGTATTTTTTTTATCATTCTCTGTTCAAAATGATTTTCAGTTTACTTTCGTTCTGCAGTTGGTTCCTTTTTAAATACTTAATTTGGGTTTTTTAATCTCTTCCATCTTTATTTGTACATTCCTTCATCTTGATGCTGGACCTGTTTGAACTGCTGGATTTGAGCTGCTTTGTGTGACAACAGGAGTCTGAAGCAGCTCTCATTACTGGTCTTTGGCCAGCTGTGATCAAATAACTGGAAGTTGTGAATGCTCATCAATCCAAAGCTAATGGGCTGTGCAAAGTGCTATAGAGAGTCTCACCACACCAGGGATGGAAGATGAGGATTTCTGGGCTGCAGCCCCGGCAGCGACAGATATTTGGCTTCCATTTGCATCAACATGTGCCCTCTTTTAAATGATGGCCAGCAAAAGGACCATTTTTCACCACAACAATCTCAGAAGTAGCTGAGGAGGAATCTGAGATTGACAGTGAGTGATTCTCCCTCGGGTTCGGATCCACCCTGGATCTCTCTGTTTCAGAAAACTTTTAACTTCTTCTAACTTCAGAGGAGCTGGGCCATCGCCCAGCAGTGACTAACATTTACTCTAATGCATTCTAGGCCTGAATTCAACCACAGATTAGTCACATCAGCGCCAAGATACCAGCTCAATTTTCGAAATGAGGCCAGAGCTCAGCAGCTCGGAGACATAGAGAGTTAGCAGGTGAGGCCGAAGACGAACAGAGAGGTTCACTAAAAATCCTCCGATTGCATCAAATTGAATAACTTTATCCATCCATCAGTGAAAATGCCACTCACATCTGCTCCAGTTGGAAACACCTGCAGTCAATGACAAGCCACTGTCGCTGCCAGAGCACGAGGGACCGTTTGGGGCCCTCTCTTAAATCAACTTGTGTCTTCGAGGAGTTTGTCCACACAGTCTGCTTTTCCGTTTCAACAGATCACATCAGGCTCTTCACGTCTTCATCCTCCTCCTCCGCCTTTCCAGACTCTAACAGGTTTTGGTTCGTCAGTTTGCTGCGGTTGTGTTGTGATTACACATCGCAGACTTTACCTGACTGTATCCCACTGGATCTCCATGGCAACACGAATAAAAAGCTGCAGTCACAAGCCTCCATACGATCTGTGAACAAAAGACTTATTGTTTGATTAGAAATCATCACGCTGCTCTGCTGAAACACCTCACAGTGACGGAGGCTGACAGGACCATCAGCCCCAGCACCATAAAACCAGGTGGAGGACGGGGAACTGGATACCTTGCTCACACAAATATGCGGAAGGAACTTCCTGTCGGTGTGTGTGGGCTGCGGCAGCCTGACAGGAGCATATGGTCGACTGCACGCTGCCGTATGGAAGCAGGCGAACTGCCATCAGCTGAGGTGAAGAGTCGAGCAGACGAGAGCCAACCGAGCGCAAATATGACACGGACTGATGCATTCTGGGAGGAAGCACTGAAACACAATTAGCTGGACAATGATGCACCAGATGCTGCAGCTCCGTCTCTCCAGAGTTTTCAGGATCCACAAAGGGTCATTTTCTCTTTATTCTAAATTAATGGTGGCAGTCAGATACCTGGATTAGGCCTCAGTGTGTTCATTCACGTAGTGGTTAGAAGGTCGTGGGTTCGGTTCACGGCCTGGATCCTTTCTGTGCGGAGTTTGCATGCTCTCCCCGTGTCTGCGTGGGCTTCCTCCCACCGAGGAACTGGAGACTCTAAATTGACTGTAGGTGTGAATGCAAGCGTGAGTGGTTGTTGGTCTGTGTTTGTGTGTTGGCCCTGTGATGGATGGCGGCCTGTCCAGGGTGAACCCCGCCCCTCGCCCAATGTGTGCTGGGATTGGCTCCAGCAGCCCTGCGACCCGAAACCGGATAAAGCAGATGAAGATGAATGAGTTTGACGGAGAGCTTATCCCCATCGATCTGATGGCGCTGCTGCTGTCATCACTACGTCCACTAGATGTCGCTGGGTCATAACATCCCGCTGACCAATGGGAATGTCTCCTGAAATAAACTTTGTTCTATGTCATCAGTTCTGTCCGGAAATCTGTGTTTCCACCTGGACTTGATCATCACCTGTAGCGACATAATTTTGGCTCCGCCCCCTCCATCCTCAAAGAGAAAATTGTCCTGGCTATAGAGAGGCGCCACCTTCCAGATTTTCTTTCCATTGGTCAAACATCAAAGCGCCAAAACTAAAAGGGATCTCAGCAGGAGTCCGAGTCCCGGGTCGCCTTCGTGTCCTAATTAGTTCATTACCTTTCTGCTGCAGAGAGAGGGAGTCGCTTGGCTATCTTTTCACGTCGCTCTGCAGATTTGGAGCTAAAATGACTCCATTGTTCTCTCTAATGCTCCTTTATGTAACGAGCCGAGTGAGTCCTACAGGAAATGCCTTCCATTTGTGCTCTGTGAAAAGAGTCACATCTGGAAAACGTTCCATGTTACTCGCTGAACTCATTCAGACCTGACCTCCTTCAGCTCATTCAGTTGGCAGAGCAGGCTTTAAAAAAGAAGCTTTCTCTGATTCCAGATCAGGTTTCTTCATTGTTTTTGCATTTCAGACAAACTTGTTTTTGTACAGGATGTGGTTTCAGTGAGGAGAAAGTCAGAGGAGACGAGTTGGTTAAACTGTCGCTGGTTTTCATTTTTATCTTATTTAGAGAGTGGTTGGTGTCATAAGCTTTATAAGCGTCAGTGTAATTAGCTTTATGGTGATTAATCTGATTGCTGTTAATACTCATTTTCATAAACTCAAAGACAGAAATGAGGATTAAGATCACAATTCAGGTTTTAAGACATGCTGCTAATTAGGAGACTGTGAAGACTGTGAAGCCTGAGAACTTCTGTGCTGGAGCTAATAAATAAAACGAGGCCTGAGGCTGCTTTAAATGATGCTTCAGTGTTGACGATGATTGATGGAGTTGATGTTGTGTCCATCATGAACCCCAAACTCCCCAACCTGACAGAGGAAGAGGAGGACGGGCCGCCTCAGCAAGTTGTCTTCATCTTTGCAGCTCCTCCGCCCTCTCTGATCTTCAGCCCTCCGTCAGGTGGATTAGAGTCCGCTCCGTGAAGCAGAGGAAGTAACGAAGATCCAGATTCCTCAGTGACGGAAGCACAGTGGATGAGTCCGGTCCAGCCCTCAAGTCCTTCTGGTTTACTCTTCATTTTCTCTCCACACCAGGACCAGGACCAGCACCAGGACCAGCACCAGACCAGGACCACAGGCCAGGCCCAGGACCAGGACCAGTCTCATGTTAAAAATCTGTCTGAAATCTGAAGATCCATGTTTATATTCCTTCATCGATTCATGAATTCATATCTGCTCATTCATTCATCACTCAGCGTTTTCATCTGACGGTCCAATCTGTCTAATTATCCCTCCGTCCGTCCACATGTCCGTCCTCTCCGGGACTGAGTGTCCCATCGATGAAACAGATGGCTCCTCACTGTGCACTGACCCCTCTTTATTTTAATGATACACACACACACACACATGCTGGATAATAGGTCAAACCAACACATGCTGCATCATTTACTTTTGTGTATGTGTACTTTATGTCTTCATAATGTGTGTGTGTGTGTGTGTGTGTTGGCACTCCTGTAGTGTTCGTTCACCTGGTGTGTCCAGACTCATCGTGCAACTCCTGATCTGCTGAGCATCACAAACAAGACAACAAGCACACACACGCACACACACAAACACTTCTCATCACTGATATGCTGCCAAATATTTATATGAATTAAATGTGAACTTTTGTTATCATGTAAATTGAGTGTGGTTCAGTTTCACAAACCTGACATCCAGTGTTGTTATATCAATGGGGAGGGGGGGTCAGATTGTATTGAAGTCCGTGGGAAAATGTTTCTCTTTCTCCGTTTTGCTGAGAAAAGTAAAACCAACAGGGGGCACTGTTTCATTTCATTTAAGTTCTGAATAACACAATGGCCTCATCTTCTCTCTGAAGTTCAAGAAAACTAAAAAAGTATTCTGGTGTAGAAAGAGGGGTGAAGTGGGGCTGGGGACCGGCAGGTGGCAGAGGGACTCAAGGTTTGGGCACAAAAACAACCAACACAAAGCACGAGGCCAGGAGATCTGCCAAACTTGGTGGAACAACAATCTGGGGGAGAACCAGGAGAACATATGCTGGGGTCCAGCTGCAACTGCTCCTCCAATCAGGCACACATAGACAAAGGGGGGACCAACACCGGCTGATCCAATCAGTGTTATTCCCTTCACCTGCCAGTGTTGTCACGTTTTAATGGCTGCTTCATTTTCACAAATAAATATTCATTTCATTTAACTGTGCCTCAGTCCGATTTCACCACAGTCCATCAACAAGGAAACTGGGGCCTGATCTGGAATTTTAAACTGGTCAGGTGTTTGAAAAGTGCTTGTCTGCTCAGTTAGGCAGGTTAAACAGATTCAATCTGAAGAAGCTACACTTCAGAAAAAGTGCTGGCTCAGCCGGTGAATCTGTGACTGACTGGGCAGCACGGTCCACAGACAGGACACATTATTTTAGTTCCTCATGAAAGCTCTCAGGCTGAAGGTTTGGGAACCCCCAACCTTAACTCTATTCATCTCATCTGCACATTTAAAAAAAGGGATGAACCTTCACTTTATTGCCTTTTCTGAATTTTCTTTTGGGAGAAAATGAACAGCGGTCTGTGACCTGTCGTCTGCAGGCCTCCAGTCCGTCATTTGTCCATCAGCCATCTTGGTCTATGAAATCAGAAGAAATTATATTTATCTTTTTTGTCTGAATCAACTAAACAAAGCAGCTGAGTAATAAGACATCTGATTTAGTTTTAATCAATTCTTCCTCAAAGTCTGACATAGAAAATGTGCATTGAAGGTCAAACATATTTGATATTTAAGGACATTTTTTTATATGAAAGATAAATATTTATATTGAAGCTCCATATTTTAATTGTTTCAAGTCTGTGGTTTATAATAAAGTTCCATCTTTTATATGAAAGAACCCAAATCAGTCTTCATGCTGTCTGTCGAACGACAAACCAAAACAACAACAACAGTCCCACCCATCAGTGAAATGACCTTCGAATGACCTTTGAATGACTGACTGATGCTGCTTCCACTTCTGGACCATTTTTTCGGAGAGCTTCAGTTGCTGGAAATCAGGCTTGAAGAAGAGTGGGAGTCTCTGATTCTTTACTTTAAAGATGAGACAGTTACACATCTATTCCATCAGACCTTCACTGACCGCGCCGACAAACTGTTGTTTGCCAGAGATGGCGCTGTATCAAAATAAATTATACTATTTCAGCCAATGTGACAAACTAAGAATATGAATATCATATTGTAATGTACAACAGCTTTTCTTGTGATAGTCACAAATTTCTAATTGAAAACAATAATGATGCAATGAAAATCAGACAGTGAAAAACAGAAGAGGAGAAAAATATCAGACAATATACACAAGTTGGCTGTAAAAGAGGATCTCGGTTTGACGAGGTCTCATTCAGACTTTGGCAACATTTGAATGTCAGCACACAGGTGGAGTTGTTTGTTCAGCTCCCATTCAACAACATCAAGCACATTCATTTCTTTTTCTTTTTAGATGAAAGAAATCAGTTTAATATTTAATACACATATGAGGATGTTTCAGTTAGACAGAGTCATTACATCGCCATCCCATCATAGATGATCCAGTTAAATTGGTCAACATCTCTGGACGGCTCATGTGTGACTTTCTGACTAACCGACATCACAGACCCACAACCAGCAGTTCTTTGGACCTCCATTCTCATCCTGCAGCGTTTCTCACTTCATCTCCAGGACAGGAGACCTTCAGCTGGAGCATTAAAGTCCATGTGTCACTACGGCAACAAGGACAGAGATGACACTGACTCTGTGCAGTACAGAGGATGAAGCCGTAGTAGTTGGAGCAGCTGTAGTTGTAGGAGGAGGTGTAGGAAGAGTAATTGTAGTAGTAGGTGCAGGTGTCGTTGTAGGCGCAGGTGTAGTAGTAGGTGCAGGTGTCGTTGGAGGTGCAGTTGTCGTTGGAGGTGCAGGTGTAGTTGTAGGTGGAAGATCAGGCGTAGTTGTGGGTGGAAGATCAGGCGTAGTTGTCGTTGGAAGATCAGGCGTAGTTGTGGGTGGAAGATCAGGCGTAGTTGTGGGTGGAAGATCAGGGGTAGTTGTGGGTGGAAGATCAGGGGTAGTTGTGGGTGGAAGATCAGGGGTAGTTGTGGGTGGAAGATCAGGGGTAGTTGTGGGTGGAAGATCAGGGTAGTTGTGGGTGGAAGATCAGGGGTAGTTGTGGGTGGAAGATCAGGGGTAGTTGTGGGTGGAAGATCAGGGGTAGTTGTGGGTGGAAGATCGGGTGTAGTTGTGGGTGGAAGATCGGGTGTAGTTGTGGTGGAAGATCGGGTGTAGTTGTGGGTGGAAGATCGGGTGTAGTTGTGGGTGGAAGATCAGGGGTAGTTGTGGGTGGAAGATCAGGGGTAGTTGTGGGTGGAAGATCAGGGTAGTTGTGGGTGGAAGATCAGGTGTAGTTGTGGGTGGAAGATCGGGTGTAGTTGTGGGTGGAAGATCGGGGTGTAGTTGTGGGTGGAAGATCGGGTGTAGTTGTGGGTGGAAGATCAGGGGTAGTTGTGGGTGGAAGATCGGGTGTAGTTGTAGGTGGAAGATCGGGTGTAGTTGTGGGTGGAAGATCGGGTGTAGTTGTGGGTGGAAGATCGGGTGTAGTTGTGGGTGGAAGATCGGGTGTAGTTGTGGGTGGAAGATCGGGTGTAGTTGTGGGTGGAAGATCGGGTGTAGTTGTGGGTGGAAGATCAGGGGTAGTTGTGGGTGGAAGATCAGGGGTAGTTGTAGGTGGAAGATCGGGTGTAGTTGTGGGTGGAAGATCGGGTGTAGTTGTGGGTGGAAGATCGGGTGTAGTTGTGGGTGGAAGATCGGGTGTAGTTGTGGGTGGAAGATCAGGGGTAGTTGTGGGTGGAAGATCGGGTGTAGTTGTGGGTGGAAGATCGGGTGTAGTTGTGGGTGGAAGATCGGGTGTAGTTGTGGGTGGAAGATCAGGGGTAGTTGTGGGTGGAAGATCAGGTGTAGTTGTAGGTGGAAGATCAGGTGTAGTTGTAGGTGGAAGATCAGGTGTAGTTGTGGGTGGAAGATCGGGTGTAGTTGTGGGTGGAAGATCGGGTGTAGTTGTGGGTGGAAGATCGGGTGTAGTTGTGGGTGGAAGATCAGGGGTAGTTGTGGGTGGAAGATCAGGGGTAGTTGTGGGTGGAAGATCAGGTGTAGTTGTGGGTGGAAGATCGGGTGTAGTTGTGGGTGGAAGATCGGGTGTAGTTGTGGGTGGAAGATCAGGGGTAGTTGTGGGTGGAAGATCAGGGGTAGTTGTGGGTGGAAGATCGGGTGTAGTTGTGGGTGGAAGATCGGGTGTAGTTGGGGTGGAAGATCAGGGTAGTTGTGGTGGAAGATCGGGGTAGTTGTAGGTGGAAGATCGGGTGTAGTTGTGGGTGGAAGATCGGGTGTAGGTGTGGGTGGAAGATCGGGTGTAGTTGTGGGTGGAAGATCGGGGTGTAGTTGTGGGTGGAAGATCGGGTGTAGTTGGGGTGGAAGATCGGGTGTAGTTGTGGGTGGAAGATCAGGGGTTAGTTGTGGGTGGAAGATCGGGTGTAGTTGTGGGTGGAGATCGGGTGTAGTTGTGGGTGGAAGGATCGGTGTAGTTGTGGGTGGAAGATCAGGGGTAGTTGTGGGTGGAAGATCAGGTGTAGTTGTGGGTGGAAGATCAGGTGTAGTTGTAGTGGAAGATCAGGTGTAGTTGTGGGTGGAGATCGGTTTGTAGTTGTTGGGTGGAAGATCGGGTTGTAGTTGTGGGTGGACGATGCGGTGTAGTTGTGGGTGGAAGATCGGGTGTAGTTGTGGGTGGAAGATCGGTGTGTAGTTGTGGGTGGAAGATCGGGTGTAGTTGTGGGTGGAAGATCAGGGGTAGTTGTGGGTGGAAGATCGGGTGTAGTTGTGGGTGGAAGATCGGGTGTAGTTGTAGGTGGAAGATCGGGTGTAGTTGTAGGTGGAAGATCGGGTGTAGTTGTGGGTGGAAGATCAGGGGTAGTTGTGGGTGGAAGATCAGGTGTAGTTGTGGGTGGAAGATCGGGTGTAGTTGTGGGTGGAAGATCAGGGGTAGTTGTGGGTGGAAGATCGGGTGTAGTTGTGGGTGGAAGATCGGGTGTAGTTGTGGGTGGAAGATCGGGTGTAGTTGTGGGTGGAAGATCAGGGGTAGTTGTGGGTGGAAGATCAGGTGTAGTTGTGGGTGGAAGATCAGGTGTAGTTGTGGGTGGAAGATCAGGGTAGTTGTGGGTGGAAGATCGGGTGTAGTTGTGGGTGGAAGATCGGGTGTAGTTGTGGGTGGAAGATCAGGGTGTAGTTGTGGGTGGAAGATCGGGTGTAGTTGTAGGTGGAAGATCGGGTGTAGTTGTGGGTGGAAGATCGGGTGTAGTTGTGGGTGGAAGATCAGGGGTAGTTGTGGGTGGAAGATCAGGTGTAGTTGTGGGTGGAAGATCAGGTGTAGTTGTGGGTGGAAGATCAGGTGTAGTTGTGGGTGGAAGATCGGGTGTAGTTGTGGGTGGAAGATCGGTGTAGTGGGTGGAAGATCGGGTGTAGTTGTGGGTGGAAGATCGGGGTGTAGTTGTGGGTGGAAGATCGGGTGTAGTTGTGGGTGGAAGATCGGGTTTAGTTGTGGGTGGAAGATCAGGGTGTAGTTGTGGGTGGAAGATCGGGTGTAGTTGTGGGTGGAAGATCGGGTGTAGTTGTGGGTGGAAGATCGGGTGTAGTTGTGGGTGGAAGATCAGGTGTAGTTGTGGGTGGAAGATCAGGTGTAGTTGTGGGTGGAAGATCAGGTGTAGTTGTGGGTGGAAGATCAGGTGTAGTTGTGGGTGGAAGATCAGGTGTGGTGTAGTTGTAGGTGGAAGATCAGGGTGTAGTTGTGGGTGGAAGATCGGGGTGTAGTTGTGGGTGGAAGATCGGGTGTAGTTGTGGGTGGAAGATCAGGTGTAGTTGTGGGTGGAAGATCAGGGGTAGTTGTGGGTGGAAGATCGGGTGTAGTTGTGGGTGGAAGATCGGGTGTAGTTGTAGGTGGAAGATCGGGTGTAGTTGTGGGTGGAAGATCGGGTGTAGTTGTGGGTGGAAGATCGGGTGTAGTTGTGGGTGGAAGATCAGGTGTAGTTGTGGGTGGAAGATCGGGGGTAGTTGTGGGTGGAAGATCGGGTGTAGTTGTGGGTGGAAGATCAGGTGTAGTTGTGGGTGGAAGATCAGGTGTAGTTGTGGGTGGAAGATCAGGTGTAGTTGTGGGTGGAAGATCAGGGGTAGTTGTGGGTGGAAGATCGGGTGTAGTTGTGGTGGAAGATCGGGTGTAGTTGTAGGTGGAAGATCGGGTGTAGTTGTGGGTGGAAGATCGGGTGTAGTTGTGGGTGGAAGATCGGGTGTAGTTGTGGGTGGAAGATCGGGTGTAGTTGTAGGTGGAAGATCAGGTGTAGTTGTGGGTGGAAGATCAGGTGTAGTTGTGGGTGGAAGATCGGGTGTAGTTGTGGGTGGAAGATCGGGTGTAGTTGTGGGTGGAAGATCGGGTGTAGTTGTGGGTGGAGATCAGGGGTAGTTGTGGGTGGAAGATCGGGTGTAGTTGTGGGTGGAAGATCGGGTGTAGTTGTGGGTGGAAGATCGGGTGTAGTTGTAGGTGGAAGATCGGGTGTAGTTGTGGGTGGAAGATCAGGTGTAGTTGTGGGTGGAAGATCAGGTGTAGTGGGTGGAAGATCAGGTGTAGTTGTGGGTGGAAGATCGGGTGTAGTTGTGGGTGGAAGATCAGGTGTAGTTGTAGGTGGAAGATCAGGTGTAGTTGTGGGTGGAAGATCAGGTGTAGTTGTGGGTGGAAGATCAGGTGTAGTTGTGGGTGGAAGATCAGGTGTAGTTGTAGGTGGAAGATCAGGTGTAGTTGTGGGTGGAAGATCAGGTGTAGTTGTAGGTGGAAGATCAGGGGTAGTTGTAGGTGGAAGATCAGGTGTAGTTGTGGGTGGAGGATCAGGTGTCATTTGAGCGTTGCACGAGGCTGTTTGGAGCAGAAAATGCAGTTTAATGTTGAGTCGTACTCAAACTGACTTCACATCTTCATTGTGAATGAAAGTTTCTCTCACCAACAAACAGCAGAGCGATGACACAGATCTTTAACATCTTGGTGCTGTCGGAGAACTTTCTCTTCTCAGATCTGAAAAACACAGTTCCATTCACTTTATTTTCCCCAGAGGACCAATGGAAAGGCAGAGCGGCACATTGGACAGCAGGCTGAAGTGCTTTAGATTTCCAAACAGCCTTTATCTCAACTAATTTCACGTGAAGCTCGTCACCGTGAGGCTCTCTGAATATTTACACTTGTTTCAGTAAAACTCTGATCAATTGTGTCCATGTGGATACTTTTTGAAATGAATTTCCAAGAAATTAAAAATAGAAAAAAAAGTAAAGTTCCCCATTACCATGTTGATTGCCTTCCCTGCCCTAATGTGGATCACCTGTGTCTTGTCTATCACTGTATATTTAAGTCCTGTTTTCTGGTTGTTTGGTGGGAGATCCATTCTGTTGTCCATGTGCTGTCTGTTAACTATTAAGGTGTTTTTCATTGTATCCTGTCTCGTCTCCAGCTCCTGCCTATGGGCCCGGGCCCGGGCCCTGGCCCTGGCCCTGGCCCTCGCCCTCGCCCTCGCCCTCGCCCTCGCCCTCACCCTCGCCCTCGCCCTCACCCTCACCCTCGCCCTCGCCCTCGCCCTCACCCTCGCCCTCGCCCTCACCCTCACCCTACAACACACATCACCACGTCTCCGGGGTGACAGAAGGATCTCCCACCAAACAACCAGAAAACAGGACTTAAATATACAGTGATAGACAAGACACAGGTGATCCACATTAGGGCAGGGAAGGCAATCAACATGGGACACAACCGGGAAGTAAAGTAACGGGGAACACGAAGGAACCAGGACTACAAAATAAAACAGGAAGTTACAAGGACAGAACACTAAACAGACTAAAGTCAAAACCTGACAGAAGCACTTACATGTTGGGATCTTCTGCTCCAACGCTGCAGCAGGCTGAAGCTGTGAAGGTCCTGGTCTCCTTTTATAAGCCGACCTGTCAGGTGACTTCCAGCCAACACAGACGCAGATATTTCTGTTACATTCCCTTCAACACCCCGTTGAGAAGGTGGTCGACTTGTTCTGTGACATTTTTCTGACTTCTTGCTGGCCTCAGGTTTCCATTTTCTCCTCCTCGTCCGTCAGCAGAAGAAAATGTTGGTATCCTCTTATACGTTGGACTTTATGTGCTTATTCACCCAAAAATAAATCAGCGACAGTTAAAATTCAAAATTCCACTTTTTAAGTGTGAAACAAAAAAAAAATATCATCATCGTTGACAGGACCTTTTGATTCAACTGCTCATGTGGATTCATCCAGAAAATCAGTGAACAAAAAGTGCAGAAGAAGATAAAATAATTAGAAGCGGATAAAAAACAGGACCAGAAAAATCTCTTTTTAGGTGTAAACGAACTAGAAAACATCAGATTGATGGAGTGTTTTTTTAAATTGCGACGTTTTATGTCTTCCATTTTTCTTGTCTTTTGTTCTTGATTTGGCTTTTCGTGTCTGGTTTGTTTTAAATCGACGTTGCTTGTATTCCATCTTGAGTTGTGGCGTCTTTGAAGCCCTGTAAAAGCGTTATTATTATTATATTTGTCAGACTTTTCTCTTCTGTTGTCTCTCTGCTTTGGGCTCCCAGACGGCTCACACGGGGGAAGTTTGAGCAACTAAAGTTTAGTCCTGACAGAAAGTAAACCCAAATAACCAAAGCAGAGAAGAGGCAGGAATATGGAAGAAGACTGACACAGACGGAGATTTCAGAATATTAGGGACATCATGGCCAACAACTAGTCTTTTTATTCTTGATTCTTTATTCAAAGGTAGAATATAAAAGGGGAGGAGCTTCACGTCCGCCTGAAGTCAACCGGTGCACCTGTCTGAGCTGCTGATGAGCGCTTTTTCTTAATGACGCAAAATGTCTGAAGTGGCAGCAGATGTGTTTTCTGAAAATGTTTTTGAGCCCAAAGTCGTTCACCAAGTGTCACTGAGCTCTGTCACAGTTAGGGTTAGTTAGCTAAGGTTAGTCTGTGGAGACGAGAGGCAGGGTGGAACTGACTTCTGAGTCATCAGGGTCAGTCACACCTCCCACTTTAAAGGCCGGAGGGAAGCGCTCCAGCAATGTGTTCATCTGCGCACACAAAGACAGAACAGACCAGAAAATCACCCCGTAAATCAATCACCTCAACATCTAGCACTTTAAAGTATTTGAGAATGACGAGAGAAACTGCCGTCAGACATCTGCATGAGTGGCTGCTGTGTCCTCCAGGTGTTCCAGAAGAATTTCAGGTTTTGTTGGTTTTTCTACCAACATGTGTCATTTTCTTTCTGCCTTCTTTTTTAATGTATACAAACAAAAGACACCAGATGAATATTTGGATATTTGTACAATCAGTTTCTGGTCTCAGTCTGTAGTTCCACAGCAGGAGGGTTTTCCTGAATAAAGGAACTTGTTGAGTGGGATGAAGTGTGACGTTCCTTCATACAATTCAAACTATGTTAATTATGGGCAGCTTGACGTTTGACGCAGATAAAAGCAATAATCATAAGTTACCACCTTTTTCTGAAGTGGACTTGATGTGCTCAGTGTTTATTTTCATTTTGTGTTGGTTTTGGTTGGTTGTTCTTGTGAACACAGTGAGATGTTTGTGTGTGTTTGGTCACGTTATGTAAATAAATATTTTCATGAAGATGAACATTTCTTCATATTTATCTTCCGGCACTGCCCAGAACAGCACAGCTGTCCTCTGGAGCGATGAGCTCTAACTTTTAGTCCTGAGTCCAGGAACTCCTGAACCAGACGACAGCTCGCAGACAGGAAGCAGCAGGCTGGGGGCACATTTTATTTTCTCTCCTGTTTCCAGCTGCAGTGTGCTTCAAGACAAACTGATGGCACACTGTGACACAAAGAAATATCAACGCAACATTGTATGGTAGGAGAAAGGGAGAAGTCCAGTTTGGTGCACAGTCAGAATTTAATGCAGCTTCATTCACACAAAGACAGAAAACAATCACCATCTGCTGCACAAACACACCGAAGGCTCAGTAGTTTATCTTCACCGCCGGAAATATGTTTGTCTGGAAGAACTTTGTATAAATAAAGACGTAAACGTGATAAATAAAGACTTCTTAAAACGATGACATTAATAAATAAAATCCTTCAAGCTCATAAAGTCTTACGCTGAAAATCTACTTCCTGAAGGTTTCTGGTCCATTTTCTAACTCAACAGAACGGCAGCAACAACCGACACAACAACAAAGAAACTGGTTCTGTTGACAACAGCAGAGGAGGCAGTTGTCGGGGCAGCTGTGGTAGTTGAGGCAGCTGTTGTTGTTGGGGCAGCTGTGGTAGTTGGGGCAGCTGTGGTTGTTGGGGCAGCTGTGGTTGTTGTTGGGGCAGCTGTGGTTGTTGGGGCAGCTGTAGTTGTTGGGGCAGCTGTGGTAGTTGTTGGGGCAGCTGTGGTAGTTGTTGGGGCAGCTGTGGTTGTTGGGGCAGCTGTGGTAGTTGTCGGGGCAGCTGTGGTAGTTGTTGGGGCAGCTGTAGTTGTTGGGGCAGCTGTGGTAGTTGTTGGGGCAGCTGTAGTTGTTGGGGCAGCTGTGGTTGTTGTTGGGGCAGCTGTAGTTGTTGGGGCAGCTGTAGTTGTTGGGGCAGCTGTGGTAGTTGTTGGGGCAGCTGTGGTTGTTGTTGGGGCAGCTGTAGTTGTTGGGGCAGCTGTGGTAGTTGTCGGGGCAGCTGTGGTAGTTGTCGGGGCAGCTGTGGTTGTTGTTAGGGCAGCTGTAGTTGTTGGGGCAGCTGTGGTAGTTGGGGCAGCTGTAGTTGTTGGGGCAGCTGTGGTAGTTGTCGGGGCAGCTGTGGTAGTTGTCGGGGCAGCTGTGGTTGTTGTTAGGGCAGCTGTGGTTGTTGTTGGGGCAGCTGTGGTTTTTGGGGCAGCTGTGGTTGTTGTTGGGGCAGCTGTGGTTGTTGTTGGGGCAGCTGTGGTTGTTGTTAGGGCAGCTGTGGTTGTTGTTGGGGCAGCTGTGGTAGTTGGGGCAGCTGTGGTAGTTGTTGTTGATTGTGCGTCCATTGAGGCTGTTCAACAACAACACGTCGATTTAGAGCAACACTGACTTTGAGTCAAACTTCCAAACAAACATGAAAGATTTGGTTTAAACTTAAACTCACCAACAATCAGCAGGACGAAGATGAAGGAGATGTTTGTCTTCATCATTGAAGATTGGAGACAAGCTGTTCTAAAAATATAATCAGATATTTTAATGCGATTTGTTTTGGACGTCTCTCTTATTTAGATATTATTTTTTTATGGCAGATATTTTATCACAGTCTGACTTTTATTGTTCCACTTCATTCAACATTTATCTTAAAAAATCAAGTTCCAGCTTTAGTCAGAAAATATTACCATGAAAGAATCAAAGAGAAGTTTCACTTTTTTGAACATCACCATGTAAATGAAACATAAATGAAATATTTCAAATGAAGAAAATGGAATTTGTTGAATTACTCACAGTCTGAAGCTGAAGATGTGTTGTGATGCTCTGTGAGTCCACCTGTCCTGGATCCTGGATCTGGTTTGTCTCCTCCAGTCAGCAGACTTTTATATCGATAGCCAGCAGGTCAGAACACGTCAGGATTTCAGGTCAGATAAAAAACACTGGCGGAGTTCTGCTGATGAAGGTGTGGCGGCTGATTCAGGCCTCATTTGTCGATTTGAACAAGAAGGTATAGAAACTGGTTGAGCCACAATTGTCCGTGGGCAGGATGGTGTTTAGTGGACGTGGTGGCCTTTTTTTAACCACGCATCAGTGTGGCTGTACGTCATGATTGTGTTTACTTTGGAGTCACCTTCCTTTTTCTGAGCCACAACAAAAGAACCAAAACGATTCCCTGTCGTGTCCATCATTTCTGGAACATTTCTACCTGCATTTTATATCAAAAATCCATCTTTTATCTTTTTCTTCGTGCATTTTATCTTAAGGCCCCGTATTTTCTATGAACTTGTTAGTTTGTTGAAGCGTTGTCGTCCTTCAGAGAGTAAGAGTGAAGCTCCTGTTTGTGACAGCTGTCACAAAAATAATGACTGAAAGCAGTAAACAAATCAAAGTTTCTGGCTTTCTGTGGAGTTATACAATTATTCAACTTGTCTTTCTCCGGGGAAAATAAAAGCGTAAACTAACAAAGTAAAGCTGCATCTTTAGTTCTCCAGCTAAACTCTGGTTCTTTTACAAATTTGAGGTTTTTAGGAAGCCACCAGGACGGAGCAGGTGAACGCTCCTTCCAAACTAACAGCTGTGTCTTCTCTTCTAAATATTCAGCTTTTGTCTCTCAGTGACTTAGCTGCGTGGAATCAGCGCTGAGGTGTCAGTGTTGACGCCACACTCACTGTGTCAGGTCATGGGTGTCGCCTCAGAAGAAAGGAGTGTGAGGGAAATGTTTTCGTCAGAGCAGCCTTTAAATATTCACTTTACAAACACAAACAAATAAACACACTGGATCCTTGGTTTGACTCAGGACATTCGTCCTCTCTCTGAAAGACACGACCTGGTTTTATACCTTTCTAATCTTTACAGCAACAGAAAGATGCAAACGTAAATAGATTGATAGAATCCAAAAATGTTTATAGGAAGAAATTGTACAAGGTATAAAGAAAAGAAACACCACTGCTGAAATTTTATCTTCTATATATACACAACGTCCTAGATGATCATTAAATTATGATGAACAACATTTGTGTGTGTTGTCTGCTCCAGGAAAGAGAATTAGGTTTTAGTTTGGAGGTAGATTGGTTGCTTTCTTCATTTATTAGCAGACATTCTTCATCCGATCAGAGTTAAGGAGACAAAGTGGAAAAACCTCCTTTAATCTGGTCAGAATTATTTCAACCACTCATGTGATGCATTTCCATTAACATTAAAAATGAAGCTAAGAAAAATGTTTCCTTTCTTTAAATGGTGAATCTGATTCAAGTTAATAGTTAATAGTATAAAATGGGTGGCTCTCAATGTAAGCATAAACTTTTTATCAGATTTTTTGTGAGACACGACTGTGTTAATGCCCACAATTCAAACCATCTGTCTGAGCTTGTTTTCTCCACAACAAAAGAGAAAACTGATCCCACCTGCCTGGGAAACAGCAGAAATGATCATCAGTACCTGAAGGACCAGGAACCTGAGCTGAGGTTTTTTAAATGATGCTCCATTTAGAGGGGAACACACCAGGATGGAGGGGAGAATTAGGGGGCGGAGTTACTGGGTGACACTGTTCGATGAAAACAATAAAAGAAAAACACGGTGAGAATCAATGTCACAAGTCTCTAAAAATGTGAAATTCTGAGGCAGCAGACAGACTCATCCACACAAAGTGTTCTGTTGTTTGACATGAAACCGACGCTTCAGATGGAGGAGGAGCTGCAGCACTCCATTCTATGTTGCACAAGACTGTTTGGAGCAGAAAGTGTAGTTTCTCTCACCAACAATGAACCCAAACATGATGTCTTTGGATGGTGGGAGGAAACTGGAATTTATTGTAATGACTGCTTAGTCACCATGTTATGAATATGCCATTTTAACCCTTTCATGTGTAGAGGTCGCTGCAGTGGACAGCTAGTCAAAAGTCTTCTCTTGAGTCTTGATGTCAAAGTTTCACATCTGTCTCTACAGAGGACGCCACTGTGTCATCCTGTAAACTGTAAACATTAGTCAGTCCCCAAAACCAAAATGTCCGACAGAAGGCCAGAAGCACAGCAGCACAGGGAAGGACTATCTGTCCATTCCTTCTATTCCAGGAGGCCTGTGCAGGTAAGAAAAAAGAAGTATTTCATAGTATTCACATAAATTTATTTTTTTTGTTTCGTTAAAACCACATTTCATCAGTTCATCTTTTTTCATGTATAGAGACTAATAAAAACACTGAGGGACGTTTTCATAATATGCTTGATAGTAACCCTTTAAAATTCAAATTCAAATTTCAAGTTCCTCCAAAAAGGTTCTCCGTATATTTAGGTTTACACTTCCATTTTAGTTTAGTTTAGACGTTCACCTAAAATATTCAGAGACGGAAACAGAAAAGAAAACTAAATGTGTTAAAAAAGTCTTTTGGTGTCACGCTGACTGGTTGTTTTGTTTGTTTGTTTGTTTTGGTTGTTTATCTCTGGTTGTTTCTTTGGTTTTTTTGAAGCTCTTTGAAGTTGTCTGTATCACCATGGTAACTGATGCTGCCAACATAACCTGGTCCGGTCCAGTTTTTGTTCCAACTTTCGGCTTAAAGTCGGCTGTAAAAAGCGCTGACTTCACCATCATCCTCCCTGAACATGAGTTTGTAGAAGATCCGGTGGATTCAGGAGCTCTTCGGAGGGAGAGAGTTCTTCCAAACCGGAGTGATCTGTTGGTGTGTTCTGACGAAACAGATTCTCAGCTGAGGGAAGATGTTATCTTGTTGACCAGATGGAAGTAATGTGACCAAACGAAGCCATCAGCAGCAGTTTTTCACCCAATAAAAAAAAAACGCCATCACAGGATGTGTTTTTTATTTATTAGAGTTCTGGAAAAGGAAAAGTCTTAAGTCAATCATGCTTAACAAAACATTTTAAAGTACCATTTACTGTAGTACCCTTTTCCTCTTACTCCAGTTGCTCAATCTGAAGTTGTAGTTTCTTGATTTCCAGCTCTTTTCTGATTATCCAGCTCTAAATTCCCTCACATTGTCTGCTCCAACATGTATTAATAGGACATCAGGCAACAGAGAGGAGTCCGATAGACTTTTCTGTTGGTGTACTGTGTTCATCATTCACTCAGGATTACTTTAAAAAGCAGACATAGGACTGAAATGATAAAACCCTTGTTTTTTTCTGTGGGCCTACAGGTGGAGGCCACAGGCTGAAGGGAGGGGCGCACAATGTCCTCTCCCTGTGACATCAATGAGCAAGAAAATGTATTGTTTCTAATTTAAAAGGTTGAATTAAAATTTTTAATTACATTTTTATTCAGATTATTAAAATCTTCTTAACCCCAAAGGTGCCTCTGAATACACTGAAAGTGTCCCATCATCGCTCTCCACCTGTGGAAGTGGATTCAACACAGCAAACAAAGAGAAACTTTGACAGTCACCTCTGAGTGGAGGTCAGTCAGGATGTGTGCTGGCAGCCTGAGCAACACTAATGTGTCTCCTTCAACTGTAAAATAGACTTTTCTCATCTGAGAAACAATAAATATGCATTTAAAGCAAAGCACTTATACATCCCCTGGACAGAGAACAGCTGCTGGGAGCTGCCAGCTCCAGGGTCTGACTGAATGTCCTGTTGTGTCCCCTCCATGATGTTTGCCCCCTCCAGTCTTTCTCCTCTCATTTTTCTTCTTGTTTGCTTCAGATAATATTAACACATAATGTGTTACGCAGTGTATCTTCCACATTCCACTAAAAGAGTGATGAATACAAACCACTTTGGACTTTGACTTTATCACAAATAAGACAAATTAAATTAATCTCACTTTGATTTGGCCCTAATCTAAGTGATTTCCATGTATTCTTCTTTGTGAGACAATGAGGGAGGGAATTAAAGTTATATAATGATATATCATATTAACGTACACAATCTGAATTTTTTTGTCAGGCTTCCTCTCTCGCCTTGTTTGTAGAGACAGTTTTGCTTTTAGCTGTTCTTATCGGTCTGAACTCTTCATAGTTCTCCATTGTTATAATCTTCTCCTCTTGGCTGAAATATGTGGTCCGTAATCGGACCATTTTTCTACAGAAATGACGTCAAATGACGCCTAAACGCCCCTTTTTATGTGAACACACACAGCCTGCTGAGGAAAGCCTGGGCCGACAAATCAAGATGATAACCACCGTTGGGATACTCGTTATCTCTGGTTGGAGCTTTGGATTTGTCGAGCTCACCCAAAGGAAGTCCGGCTCTGCTGAGCTTCCTTCGTAGGGGTATTCTGTCCTCAACAAGCTCCTGAAGACTCATCTGCTCAGAGAGAAGCTCTTCTCCTGAAAGCCCAAAAGGACTGACTTCCTCATTTGTTGAAGAAATGGAGAATTTCCTACTTCACTTTCAACTCTGACATATCCATCCATTTTCTTCCACTTAACCCAGCCAACAACAAACACAGGAATCCCAAGATGTCCCCAGGCCAGAGCTCTGAGGAGATCACACCAGTTCTGTGGAATTCTGTAACGCTGACAGTTAATTGTTCAGCTCCATGCCAGATATTTTGCATTTTGTGTGTCGGGGAAATATTTGCATACCCTGAAGAAAGCCTCGAAGCAAATTTCTTCACAGCTCAGTTAGTCCAGAGAGCGGAGAGGAGATCAGGTCCCCACTCCTCTAACACGACTGGCTGCTCTGCTTCAGGGCGTCTTGGTTGGCGTTAATATTGATGAGCTTACAGACGGCTCTTTGTTGTTGAACTCTGGAATTTTCTGCATGAAGCCTTTGTGTGTCTGTTCTGACAGAACACAAAGCTGCCCTTTATTATTCTGTCTAATCACACAGATTCTAATGTCCGTTGTTATTATTGTTGGCTTTTTAAAGCAAGAAGACAACCAGAGACTAAAATTGTTCTCTTTATTTGTGGCGTTTAATCGTTGGAGGAACAACACAAAAGAAACAGAGTTTGTGTTTTAACTGGATGTGTGGAGGGAAGTCTGAGCGCCTCTGACACTGTGGCTTCTTTCTTCTTCTTTCTTAAGCTGATGTGAGATCGTCCAAGTCCAAGTTTCCTCAACACAGGAGTCGTTGGATGGGTAGGATGGGGAGGGGGGGGGCTGACTGAGGGATTTCAGGCACAACCTTATCTTACATCATCATTACAGCTTATTCTCTCAGTTGTTCTGTTTATGTGCATATCAGATAAAAGTGCACTGGCTGTAAAAGAGGATCTCGGTTTGACGAGGTCTCATTCAGACTTTGGCAACATTTGAATGTCAGCACACAGGTGGAGTTGTTTGTTCAGCTCCCATTCAACAACATCAAACACATTCATTTCTTTTTCTTTTTAGATGAAAGAAATCAGTTTAATATTTAATACACATATGAGGATGTTTCAGTTAGACAGAGTCATTACATCGCCATCCCATCATAGATGATCCAGTTAAATTGGTCAACATCTCTGGACGGCTCATGTGTGACTTTCTGACTAACCGACATCACAGACCCACAACCAGCAGTTCTTTGGACCTCCATTCTCATCATGCAGCGTTTCTCACTTCATCTCCAGGACAGGAGACCTTCAGCTGGAGCATTAAAGTCCATGTGTCACTACGGCAACAAGGACAGAGATGACACTGACTCTGTGCAGTACAGAGGATGAAGCCGTAGTAGTTGGAGCAGCTGTAGTTGTAGGAGGAGGTGTAGGAAGAGTAATTGTAGTAGTAGGTGCAGGTGTCGTTGTAGGCGCAGGTGTAGTAGTAGGTGCAGGTGTAGTTGTGGGTGGAGGATCAGGTGTCATTTGTGCGTTGCACGAGGCTGTTTGGAGCAGAAAATGCAGTTTAATGTTGAGTCGTACTCAAACTGACTTCACATCTTCATTGTGAATGAAAGTTTCTCTCACCAACAAACAGCAGAGCGATGACACAGATCTTTAACATCTTGGTGCTGTCGGAGAACTTTCTCTTCTCAGATCTGAAAAACACAGTTCCATTCACTTTATTTTCCCCAGAGGACCAATGGAAAGGCAGAGCGGCACATTGGACAGCAGGCTGAAGTGCTTTAGATTTCCAAACAGCCTTTATCTCAACTAATTTCACGTGAAGCTCGTCACCGTGAGGCTCTCTGAATATTTACACTTGTTTCAGTAAAACTCTGATCAATTGTGTCCATGTGGATACTTTTTGAAATGAATTTCCAAGAAATTAAAAATAGAAAAAAAAGTAAAGTTCCCCATTACCATGTTGATTGCCTTCCCTGCCCTAATGTGGATCACCTGTGTCTTGTCTATCACTGTATATTTAAGTCCTGTTTTCTGGTTGTTTGGTGGGAGATCCATTCTGTTGTCCATGTGCTGTCTGTTAACTATTAAGGTGTTTTTCATTGTATCCTGTCTCGTCTCCAGCTCCTGCCTATGGGCCCGGGCCCGGGCCCGGGCCCTGGCCCTGGCCCTGGCCCTCGCCCTCGCCCTCGCCCTCACCCTCGCCCTCGCCCTCACCCTCGCCCTCGCCCTCACCCTCGCCCTCGCCCTCGCCCTCGCCCTCACCCTCACCCTACAACACACATCACCACGTCTCCGGGGTGACAGAAGGATCTCCCACCAAACAACCAGAAAACAGGACTTAAATATACAGTGATAGACAAGACACAGGTGATCCACATTAGGGCAGGGAAGGCAATCAACATGGGACACAACCGGGAAGTAAAGTAACGGGGAACACGAAGGAACCAGGACTACAAAATAAAACAGGAAGTTACAAGGACAGAACACTAAACAGACTAAAGTCAAAACCTGACAGAAGCACTTACATGTTGGGATCTTCTGCTCCAACGCTGCAGCAGGCTGAAGCTGTGAAGGTCCTGGTCTCCTTTTATAAGCCGACCTGTCAGGTGACTTCCAGCCAACACAGACGCAGATATTTCTGTTACATTCCCTTCAACACCCCGTTGAGAAGATGGTCGACTTGTTCTGTGACATTTTTCTGACTTCTTGCTGGCCTCAGGTTTCCATTTTCTCCTCCTCGTCCGTCAGCAGAAGAAAATGTTGGTATCCTCTTATACGTTGGACTTTATGTGCTTATTCACCCAAAAATAAATCAGCGACAGTTAAAATTCAAAATTCCACTTTTTAAGTGTGAAACAAAAAAAAAATATCATCATCGTTGACAGGACCTTTTGATTCAACTGCTCATGTGGATTCATCCAGAAAATCAGTGAACAAAAAGTGCAGAAGAAGATAAAATAATTAGAAGCGGATAAAAAACAGGACCAGAAAAATCTCTTTTTAGGTGTAAACGAACTAGAAAACATCAGATTGATGGAGTGTTTTTTTAAATTGCGACGTTTTATGTCTTCCATTTTTCTTGTCTTTTGTTCTTGATTTGGCTTTTCGTGTCTGGTTTGTTTTAAATCGACGTTGCTTGTATTCCATCTTGAGTTGTGGCGTCTTTGAAGCCCTGTAAAAGCGTTATTATTATTATATTTGTCAGACTTTTCTCTTCTGTTGTCTCTCTGCTTTGGGCTCCCAGACGGCTCACACGGGGGAAGTTTGAGCAACTAAAGTTTAGTCCTGACAGAAAGTAAACCCAAATAACCAAAGCAGAGAAGAGGCAGGAATATGGAAGAAGACTGACACAGACGGAGATTTCAGAATATTAGGGACATCATGGCCAACAACTAGTCTTTTTATTCTTGATTCTTTATTCAAAGGTAGAATATAAAAGGGGAGGAGCTTCACGTCCGCCTGAAGTCAACCGGTGCACCTGTCTGAGCTGCTGATGAGCGCTTTTTCTTAATGACGCAAAATGTCTGAAGTGGCAGCAGATGTGTTTTCTGAAAATGTTTTTGAGCCCAAAGTCGTTCACCAAGTGTCACTGAGCTCTGTCACAGTTAGGGTTAGTTAGTTAAGGTTAGTCTGTGGAGACGAGAGGCAGGGTGGAACTGACTTCTGAGTCATCAGGGTCAGTCACACCTCCCACTTTAAAGGCCGGAGGGAAGCGCTCCAGCAATGTGTTCATCTGCGCACACAAAGACAGAACAGACCAGAAAATCACCCCGTAAATCAATCACCTCAACATCTAGCACTTTAAAGTATTTGAGAATGACGAGAGAAACTGCCGTCAGACATCTGCATGAGTGGCTGCTGTGTCCTCCAGGTGTTCCAGAAGAATTTCAGGTTTTGTTGGTTTTTCTACCAACATGTGTCATTTTCTTTCTGCCTTCTTTTTTAATTTATACAAACAAAAGACACCAGATGAATATTTGGATATTTGTACAATCAGTTTCTGGTCTCAGTCTGTAGTTCCACAGCAGGAGGGTTTTCCTGAATAAAGGAACTTGTTGAGTGGGATGAAGTGTGACGTTCCTTCATACAATTCAAACTATGTTAATTATGGGCAGCTTGACGTTTGACGCAGATAAAAGCAATAATCATAAGTTACCACCTTTTTCTGAAGTGGACTTGATGTGCTCAGTGTTTATTTTCATTTTGTGTTGGTTTTGGTTGGTTGTTCTTGTGAACACAGTGAGATGTTTGTGTGTGTTTGGTCACGTTATGTAAATAAATATTTTCATGAAGATGAACATTTCTTCATATTTATCTTCCGGCACTGCCCAGAACAGCACAGCTGTCCTCTGGAGCGATGAGCTCTAACTTTTAGTCCTGAGTCCAGGAACTCCTGAACCAGACGACAGCTCGCAGACAGGAAGCAGCAGGCTGGGGGCACATTTTATTTTCTCTCCTGTTTCCAGCTGCAGTGTGCTTCAAGACAAACTGATGGCACACTGTGACACAAAGAAATATCAACGCAACATTGTATGGTAGGAGAAAGGGAGAAGTCCAGTTTGGTGCACAGTCAGAATTTAATGCAGCTTCATTCACACAAAGACAGAAAACAATCACCATCTGCTGCACAAACACACCGAAGGCTCAGTAGTTTATCTTCACCGCCGGAAATATGTTTGTCTGGAAGAACTTTGTATAAATAAAGACGTAAACGTGATAAATAAAGACTTCTTAAAACGATGACATTAATAAATAAAATCCTTCAAGCTCATAAAGTCTTACGCTGAAAATCTACTTCCTGAACGTTTCTGGTCCATTTTCTAACTCAACAGAACGGCAGCAACAACGGACACAACAACAAAGAAACTGGTTCTGTTGACAACAGCAGAGGAGGCAGTTGTCGGGGCAGCTGTGGTAGTTGAGGCAGCTGTAGTTGTTGGGGCAGCTGTGGTAGTTGGGGCAGCTGTGGTAGTTGAGGCAGCTGTAGTTGTTGGGGCAGCTGTAGTTGTTGGGGCAGCTGTGGTAGTTGTTGGGGCAGCTGTGGTAGTTGTTGGGGCAGCTGTGGTTGTTGAGGCAGCTGTAGTTGTTGGGGCAGCTGTGGTAGTTGTTGGGGCAGCTGTGGTAGTTGTTGGGGCAGCTGTGGTAGTTGTTGGGGCAGCTGTAGTTGTTGGGGCAGCTGTGGTTGTTGGGGCAGCTGTAGTTGTTGGGGCAGCTGTAGTTGTTGAAGCAGCTGTGGTAGTTGTTGGGGCAGCTGTGGTTGTTGTTGGGGCAGCTGTAGTTGTTGGGGCAGCTGTGGTAGTTGGGGCAGCTGTGGTAGTTGTTGGGGCAGCTGTAGTTGTTGGGGCAGCTGTGGTAGTTGTTGGGGCAGCTGTGGTTGTTGTTAGGGCAGCTGTGGTAGTTGTTGGGGCAGCTGTGGTTGTTGGGGCAGCTGTGGTTGTTGTTGGGGCAGCTGTGGTTGTTGTTGGGGCAGCTGTGGTTGTTGTTGGGGCAGCTGTGGTTGTTGTTAGGGCAGCTGTGGTAGTTGTTGGGTTAGCTGTGGTAGTTGTCGGGGCAGCTGTGGTAGTTGTTGGGGCAGCTGTGGTTGTTGGGGCAGCTGTGGTTGTTGTTGGGGCAGCTGTGGTAGTTGTTGGGGCAGCTGTGGTTGTTGGGGCAGCTGTGGTTGTTGTTGGGTTAGCTGTGGTAGTTGTTGGGGCAGCTGTGGTAGTTGTCGGGGCAGCTGTGGTTGTTGGGGCAGCTGTGGTTGTTGTTAGGGCAGCTGTGGTTGTTGTCGGGGCAGCTGTGGTAGTTGTTGGGGCAGCTGTGGTTTTTGGGGCAGCTGTGGTTGTTGTTGGGGCAGCTGTGGTTGTTGTTGGGGCAGCTGTGGTTGTTGTTAGGGCAGCTGTGGTTGTTGTTGGGGCAGCTGTGGTAGTTGGGGCAGCTGTGGTAGTTGTTGTTGATTGTGCGTCCATTGAGGCTGTTCAACAACAACATGTCGATTTAGAGCAACACTGACTTTGAGTCAAACTTCCAAACAAACATGAAAGATTTGGTTTAAACTTAAACTCACCAACAATCAGCAGGACGAAGATGAAGGAGATGTTTGTCTTCATCATTGAAGATTGGAGACAAGCTGTTCTAAAAATATAATCAGATATTTTAATGCGATTTGTTTTGGACGTCTCTCTTATTTAGATATTATTTTTTTATGGCAGATATTTTATCACAGTCTGACTTTTATTGTTCCACTTCATTCAACATTTATCTTAAAAAATCAAGTTCCAGCTTTAGTCAGAAAATATTACCATGAAAGAATCAAAGAGAAGTTTCACTTTTTTGAACATCACCATGTAAATGAAACATAAATGAAATATTTCAAATGAAGAAAATGGAATTTGTTGAATTACTCACAGTCTGAAGCTGAAGATGTGTTGTGATGCTCTGTGAGTCCACCTGTCCTGGATCCTGGATCTGGTTTGTCTCCTCCAGTCAGCAGACTTTTATATCGATAGCCAGCAGGTCAGAACACGTCAGGATTTCAGGTCAGATAAAAAACACTGGCGGAGTTCTGCTGATGAAGGTGTGGCGGCTGATTCAGGCCTCATTTGTCAATTTGAACAAGAAGGTATAGAAACTGGTTGAGCCACAATTGTCCGTGGGCAGGATGGTGTTTAGTGGACGTGGTGGCCTTTTTTTAACCACGCATCAGTGTGGCTGTACGTCATGATTGTGTTTACTTTGGAGTCACCTTCCTTTTTCTGAGCCACAACAAAAGAACCAAAACGATTCCCTGTCGTGTCCATCATTTCTGGAACATTTCTACCTGCATTTTATATCAAAAATCCATCTTTTATCTTTTTCTTCGTGCATTTTATCTTAAGGCCCCGTATTTTCTATGAACTTGTTAGTTTGTTGAAGCGTTGTCGTCCTTCAGAGAGTAAGAGTGAAGCTCCTGTTTGTGACAGCTGTCACAAAAATAATGACTGAAAGCAGTAAACAAATCAAAGTTTCTGGCTTTCTGTGGAGTTATACAATTATTCAACTTGTCTTTCTCCGGGGAAATAAAAGCGTAAACTAACAAAGTAAAGCTGCATCTTTAGTTCTCCAGCTAAACTCTGGTTCTTTTACAAATTTGAGGTTTTTAGGAAGCCACCAGGACGGAGCAGGTGAACGCTCCTTCCAAACTAACAGCTGTGTCTTCTCTTCTAAATATTCAGCTTTTGTCTCTCAGTGACTTAGCTGCGTGGAATCAGCGCTGAGGTGTCAGTGTTGACGCCACACTCACTGTGTCAGGTCATGGGTGTCGCCTCAGAAGAAAGGAGTGTGAGGGAAATGTTTTCATCAGAGCAGCCTTTAAATATTCACTTTACAAACACAAACAAATAAACACACTGGATCCTTGGTTTGACTCAGGACATTCGTCCTCTCTCTGAAAGACACGACCTGGTTTTATACCTTTCTAATCTTTACAGCAACAGAAAGATGCAAACGTAAATAGATTGATAGAATCCAAAAATTTTTATAGGAAGAAATTGTACAAGGTATAAAGAAAAGAAACACCACTGCTGAAATTTTATCTTCTATATGTACACAACGTCCTAGATGATCATTAAATTATGATGAACAACATTTGTGTGTGTTGTCTGCTCCAGGAAAGAGAATTAGGTTTTAGTTTGGAGGTAGATTGGTTGCTTTCTTCATTTATTAGCAGACATTCTTCATCCGATCAGAGTTAAGGAGACAAAGTGGAAAAACCTCCTTTAATCTGGTCAGAATTATTTCAACCACTCATGTGAGCTCGTTTTCTCCAGAACAAAAGAGAAAAATAATCCTGCCTTTCTGGGAAACAGCTTTTTGTGGACAGAACCTCATGTCTTTGCTCACAGTCTGATCATAGACATTTAATTATTTGAAATACTGTTTTGATTGGATTTGATAGAAAGTCGGGATGACGTGGTCTATCAGGTCCATCAGGGAAGATAAAGAGGAGAAGAGTCTTTTTATGAAAATACTTAGTGAGCATTTAGCTAAGCTGTTGTGTTAATTGACTTAATTGACTGTGTAGCACTAACGAGAGACAGGAAATGGACAGTAACGAGCTGCACCAGACTCTCTGCTGATTGTGTCCTCAGCTGTGACGACTACAGCTGCTTCAGTGACCTTTGACTACAGAAACAGTAACAAATATAAGAACATGCCTGACATGTCTCCCTTATTTTACATGGATCCACTAATAAAATAATTCTGTTCAGCATTCATACCTGATCATTTGATGCCTTCGTAGTCAGTTTAGTGATGTTGTTGGCTTGTTAGCTGGTTTCCCAGCAGTCACTGGATTACAGCCAGCCTCCGTTTTATTTAGTGATGACATGGACTTCTTTGAACTGATAATAAAAAATAGAACCACAACAAGCCATGTTATTATTTGTAGGTCACTAAACTGCAGACCAACCTTCATTTCATTTGGATTTTAATTGTAATAAAAGGAAAAGAAGTGACCTTCCATCTGGGTGTTTCCTGTTTTACATTTTTATCAGACTAAAAAGTTCAAACACCAAAAATTGTGACGTAATCTGAATTTATCTTTAATGTAGAGTGTGAGTGTGAGTCCGACCCAGAGACTGTCTCAACCAGGAGCTGGACCATGGTTCTACCTGCTGACCATCAGGGGGCGACTCCACTGGTCTTAAAAGCAGTCAGAAAGTATTAGCTCAGTAAACGTATGTTTTCCTCTTCGTTTGATTGTGTCACGTGTTCATTTGTATTTGTGTAATCTAAAATGTGGTTTTCATAATTTATAACACACAGTCACAAGGAAATGAAAACAGTCAATGCAACAACACAACAGTCGGCAGCTGACATGGTTCAGAGAAATAAACAAATGGGATGAACAGCTCCAGTTGTAATCACGCTGCCATCACAGGAGGCCGCCGATGGGACAGTTAAAGGAAACACTGAGTCTTGTGTTGTGGACTAAAACTGAAAGTCAGTCCTGAAGATCAGGTTTAGTCATGCATTGACTGTTGTGATGTGGTTTTGTGCATTTTTCAGGAGCATCAGAGCCTGATGAAAATATGTTTGTGATGTTTATCTGCAGCTAATTCTGTCTCTAAACAAACATCAGCCTGTGTTGTTTCTATTTATGTGTGTGGTGAAGTCAGAGATCAAGATAACGCAACCGTCGGAAACTAAACTGAGTTTTACAGCATCAAAGTTTTGGGTTTGCACAATAAAACTCTTCTTCAGGAAACTTTTGTTTTGAGATACCACTGAAGCAAAATGTTGAATCAGTTCTAACTCTTTTGTTAAATATTGAACATATCTGGAGTTACGACAGAAGAATCTGGTGTTCCTTACAAAAACGTTTACAGTTTCAACAAAGATTTAAAATCTAATGTCTGTCGAGTTTGCCATTTTTATCAGTTTCATAACTTCTTGTGATGTAATCAAACACAAACAGATGTGGAGCAACAGGACAGACGGCCACGCCCATTTGCCGTGATTTCCGTTGAGCCGTTATATTTATTATATTTGTCCTGTCATTAATCTGTCAGACAATGGTGCAGAGAAATCTGTGGTTATTATTCATAAAGTAATATTTTTTAGGCCTTTAATGTTTTATGCCTCTGTTTCTTGCATATAAAAAATATTTTTGAGCCTTTTTTCATTAAAAATTTGACTGAGTTCATATGAAAACTGGTCAGATGAGAGAATGGCTTTTTATTCTCATGGGTTAAGTGTTTACAATAAGACATTAAAACATGTACATAAAACATAAATCTGATTTAACAAGATTGATTATAAAGATGAAATCAAAAGCAAATCAGCCAATTTATATTAAAACCCAATAGAACCCCCTGCTCAAAAAGGGTGAAGAAAGAACATGAGGAGAACGTGAAAAATGAAATTAATTTTGAATAGTAATAAAAAAGATATATATGGTGCTGTATTTACTTTCAGGGGAACATCAACAATGGTGTCTTCCTCTGCTGTGGATTTTCTGTATTTAGCTGCAATTAAAGCTTTTGGTGACACCTAGTGGCAGAAAACTACAATACATCAGTGATTTGTCTTCCTCTTTTGAGGAAGGCAAAATTTTGAGATTTATGAAAAAGAAAGGGAAATGTTATTCCTACATTAGACATCGTTGTTCGTTAAACATTTAAACTAAATCATCCATGAAGCACGATGTTTATGATGCAAATGTGCAAAGACATAAAAATGAAAAAGATATTCACTGGTTTTCCATTTTCACTTTGGGTGCGTTTTCTGTTTTGGTCGCTCCTGATGCAAATTTTGTGGGTTAAATCAAATGAAGGCGTTCCATGTGAGACAGTATTCAGACTTTTAGCGACATCTGGTGGCAGCAGCCATGTCTGCAGCCGGTCCGGTCCAACTTGGACCTCTGGCTGGACTTGACGCTCTCTAATAAGAATTAAAGGAGACACGGGGACAACGGGACAAACTGTCCATGAAGGACGTCTGATATTTAACAGCAGCTGAAGAGCACAATCACTCAGCTCTCTTTATCGCCTTTTAATTATGACATAAATAATATTTATTTCCAACTGCAGCCTAAATGACAGTCTGTTTGGACTCAATGAGACACGAAGGCAGTAATCAGCAAACTGATGATGAAGATACTCCATCCATTCACTTCTCATCATTGAAGGAGAAGGTTTCATTGGCTTTCTATTCTGTAGTTCAGGAACAGTATTGGTAGTCTACATTATTAATATGACAGTGCACGAGTGAGAATTCAGGCTGGCATTAATGATTACATTTTAATGTCCCATTTTGAGTGAAAACACGTGAGACAATCTACTGGATGAAGATTATTTTTGTTGGAGCGGTCTGTGTAAGAACAGACGACATGATCAAATGAGTTAAAATGAGTTTAAAGTAAAATGATTCAGTCTATGTCTGGAGGTCTGGAGTTTAGAGGTGGTTCACAATCAGCTCACTGGTACTTTAAATGCAAGCTAGAAATGTGGGACCTTATTATTATTATTTTTATTCTTTTTTTTTTTTTTAGAGTTTTTTTTTTTTTTTTTACATTTTATATTTTATACCCTTTCATGACCAGAATCAGTGCATGTGTGCAAACAGTTTCTGTTTACGGGCAGCACGGTGGCGTAGTGGTTAGCGCTATTGCCCCACAATAAGAAGGTTGTGGGTTCAGTTCCCTGGGTCCTTTCTGTGCAGAGTTTGCTGTGTGATTTCCTCCCACTGTCCAATGAGACATGCATGTCTTGGTTAACTGGAGACTCTAAATTGACTGTAGGTGTGAGTGGTTGTTTGTCTCTGTGTGTTGGCCCTGTGATGGGGTGTATCCCACCCCCTCACCTGATGCGTGCTGGCATTGGCTCCAGCAGCCCCACGACCTGGATACAGATAAAGTGGATGAAGGTGGGTGAGTGAGTTTCTGTTTGAAAGAAAGTGAAACACTGAACAAAGCTTCTGACTTACTTTAAAAAGCAAGGACCAGATGAAACTGTCTTCAACTGACCAGGAAACAGGTGAGCAGCTGCTGTAGTGTCATATGTTGCAGAGGGTCAATTTCTCTAAAACTTAATTAATTCACATTTTAAACTGGTTACTGGTTACTGGTAAACTGTCTCCACCTTATTTTTGGTATATTTGCAGCATTGACAATGTATTTTACAGCTGATGTCTGAGTACTGTCCATGCGGTCTCTCACAGAGGGAGATGACTGACTGATGTTGTCTGATGGACTTCAGGTTTCTGGATTCTGGATTTCTGGAGTATCAGACTGAATTTATGTTAATATACGATCTGTGCAAATTGACTGAAGAACGCTTTGATTCTATTTGATGTTTCTGGTGACCTTCTGAAAACTGTTGATGAATACATTTCTTATAAGACACACACACCCAGACTTCATTTTATTATGCTGAGGGCGGGGTGACCTCACTGACTGCACACTAAAAAAGAGAAAAAACATCATTATGTGTTACAGTAAACGTTGCAATATATCTCATATCTCTGCCAGGAATGATGTCAGATACTTTGTGAAGTGCTGAACATTCTGGGAACCTGAAACAACAGCTGGTCAGAAGGTGAAGGCTGTTTCTGCCTTTTATTTTATACATTTGGGGGGACCGAGCCTCATTGAACACTGTGACCACTTGGTTGCCATGGATACCTGTCAGTCAGTAGATGAACATTTCATCCTGAACTTGACATTGAAGCAGAAAAATGGTCCAGTGTGATGCGAAGACGAGTCAGACCACCTCTGACGGCGCAGCTCTGAGGGATGGACCTGGTCTGGGCCAGGATCAGGTTCAGACCAGGTCCAGGTCCTCTTGGAAAGAGCATTCTCCAACGTTAGTGGTCTCTTTCAGCAGGCTCCCATCTGACTAACATTCAGGAGGTCTGAGGAACAAAACCAGTTGGAGGTGTTGACTTCAAACCAAATCCACCAGATCTCAGTTCAGTCCATCATCTGTGGGATGAGTCCAGATCCACAGAGGCTCCACCTCACAACCCACAAGGACTTAAGTTATCTTCTGTTTTGGCAGAAAAAACTGACAGGCGTCAGGAGCTGATAGGTGTGAGGTTACATTTGGGCTGCTTACTGCTTAAAGATAACTCAAGCCTGCAAACCTCTGTAAAGACATTGTAAGGTGTCATGTAGACCTGCAGGGAGCTTGGAGCTGGGCCTCTGCTCCTCCATGGCCAAGAGAACTAGCTGAGGTGGTGAGGGCTTCATCATTGAGGATGAGCATCATGAGGATGCTTTCCATCCTTCCCATAAGAGGCCTTCCAGGCATCACCAACTGGGACTCGACTGAGTGTGACCCCCTCCAAGTCCAACTAATTCTACACTGGACTTTAGAAGAGTTCTGCTTTTGAGGTCTACTGCTGGACTTTCTCTGCCCTCCAGGAGGAAATCTTAAACTGTCTGTTGTTTCTTTGAATGATTCATGTGTTGATTACATTTCAAGGTAAATCAGCTCCTGTCTGTGAATGCAAACTGAGCTCTTCTTGTGTTTCAATGCATGTTTCAGCTGAACAAAGGCTGGAATGTCACTGTGATTTTTCAATTATTCAAGACTAAACTACATGAGCTGGATGTGAAAACTGCAATTAGAAGAAATTAGACACATCACGGTGAAGGTATGACTGTACTTTAGACAGCGTACAGAGAAACGCCCTGATACATGAAGGGAGGAGAGACAAGGGAATGGTTATGTAGAAGGGGCGGTGTAAAACTCCACAGCATCCTCTAAAAATGACTGTAATGTGAAATAATTCGAGTGAACTCAAAGCTTTTCTCTTCCATCTGGATTGCCGTCATTCTGAGAAACAAAACCAGTGTTTTGCTTTTATAGCAGAGCAGCTGGAGCTCCTGCCAAAGGAGTGGCTGCAAAGGTACACAGTGTGTGCTGAAACACCCTGAGCCAAACAAATTACAAACACAATCATACACTCACACTCAAACACAAAATGTGTTATACAAGATACAGGAAGAGCTCAAACCAAAAAGAGTTATCTATAGTTCGGCTGAAGTTCCAGGTGTGACAGGGCCAATGGGCGTAAAAATAGGAGCATGGAAACTCTAAGCACTCTAGAGTACCTCCTGTGAAGAATATAGACACAGCTCTCACAATGGTTATACAGGGACCAGGTAGAGTCAACAGACCGTGAGTCTGTTCATAGAGAACCACACTAACACCTTCTGCTTCCACACATCCACACAGCAGAGGTGGACTGACTGGATGAACTTCCTTCAGCCCCACCAGTCGCCTTTCCAAAGTGGAGCTGGTCCACAGGAGGTACATAAGAGACTCAGCAGTGTGACAGTTTGGTCACTGAAGGTCAAGTTAAAGGAGGAAAAAATGTGTTTGTTCTGTTATTAAGGTGACAGTACACGGTGGCCTGTTGTGTTTGTTGACTCCCTCCAGAGGACTGCGCTATCATTAAAGTAATTGCTCAATTATTATCTGCGTAGTGTTTCATAACAGGGCAGGATGGGACTGCTGCATACTGAAGCCTGCGTCACTACAACTCATACCGTTTCAACCATTCCCTCTGGAAAAAGACTTTATTGGTCTCCAATTTAACAGATTTTATTCTATTTTTAACTTTAGATCTGGTGCGTCAGTGAAGATTCAGCTCACGTGGAGCTAAAAAAATGGATCTACAATTTTAATGACTTATTTGTCTCTCCACTCACAGACACTAAATTAATGTTCTCCATTTATTCCTCTCTGATCATCATTCATATGTGAATATGTTTTCGTATTGAGTTGGTTGATCGCTTGTTTTTTTTCATGTTGGTCTGACGGTATCTTTTTCAGCTTAATAAGGAGCAGTAAATGAATTAAACCAGGAAAGGGGTCTTGAGTATTTTTTTCAATAGCAAAGTATTTCCCAGCTCTGCACATTTTAAGAGCAAAAGAGCAAGAGCAAGTCAGAACCACAAATGAAGTTATCAAAATCAAAATAATGTTAATTTTCGCCATCATTTTTCCATCTCTGTTTATTTGTGTTATTATTTTGTTACTTATTTTGTCTTATTTGATTAATTTAAAAGAAATGCACAACATAGGGAAACAATCAAAATGAGCTGCAGTGGCATATAGTCTGATCTTTCTAAGGAGACACAATGTATTAAAAGTTCTACATTTTAGGACAACTTCAACCACTAACCACAATCACTTTTAAAATGCCTGGTTTAATTACAGCTTGCATCAAATTGCATGAAATGTCACTCTACTAGTTGAGCATCTCTTCAGCGTCCAGGCATTCAGCATTCAATAACTGGGCGGAGCACAGAAAATTAAATGATGGAGCATATTCAAACCTGGTATCTCTGTAATCACCATCATCATCATTAATTAGTCAGAGAATTCCTTTTCTGCTGGACTCCAACCTTCCTATAAATAAGAGCTAAAGTCAAGAAGCCCAGACACAGAACGACGACCAAGTGAACAGAGACAAGAGTCGCAGCAGGAGACAGCAGAGGAAACCGAACTTTCAACATCCAGGTGAGTACCTCACTGAATATTTGGGTCCGATCTAATTCACTGTTTTAAAATCAATACGCAATCTAATTTAATTTCATTTTACATATTTATTTGACTTTTTTTTCACATTTTTAATGTCTGCTCATTTGCACATTCATCTCTGTTGGTATTGATGTCATTAGCGAAAAGCTTAAATTTTGAGAAGTTTCAACCAACGCACTTTGTGAAGCAGCTTAAATTTTGAGTAATTAAAAAAAAAAAAAAATATATATATATAAGGGTGGATCTATTGCCTCACATTACATGAATGTAAATAAATTATTTATGATTAAGAACATTAAGCCTGCAATCGTTGTTGTGAAGGCCATAACTTTGACCGCTTTTTGCAATTTCTGAGGTTCTGTGTCTCGCACAGTCAGAAGAATTCAAGGCTGTTTGAGTTTCCTCTGTTTTAAATTGAAAGATGACTCTATTGGATTATAAACTTCAGAATAGAGTTGTGTTGTGTATTGAAATGCTGCTATACAACTTACATTCTCCTCTTCATAGACACAGCAAAATCATTCCCTCTTATTATAGCTGATTGTGTCTTGTGTTGTGACTTTCTTTCAACAAAGTGAGTCACAACTTCTTATTGGAATAAGAAATTAACTTGTTTATATCACAAGCTACCATTACTTATTTATTTTTTTACTAAGTTCTTCATACGCAAGTTTATTTGCAAAAAATATGGATGAATTTAATGCTTCATGCAAAGAGCAGGAACATCAGGAGGTTTCCCAGATGGAGGACATATTGTAGACATAAACAACACAAGCTGACACAAAAGTACAAGCAATACAGACAGAGCGAGAGATACAAGTTATCGTTTTCCTAACAGTGGTCCCATAGATATTAACTCACGTCTGTGGTTTTTCCATTTTCTAGCAGGAGATGGCCCGGTATGGGTGTGGTGAAGAGGGAGGAGGAGGAGGAGAGAAATTCACCAGAATGATCACCAAGGTTTCCATGTTTGCCCTTGTACTGATTGGTGAGTGTCATGTAATGTGTATTGGAAACCAGGATGAAATGTGAAATATCTGACAAAATTCTGACCAAACTTTTTCTTATGAACAGTATTCAACAGCCAGGCCGCTGAGGGAATCCTGAGACTCAGGTGTCCCAGAAATGTGATAAACCCCCCGTCAACAGCATCGACGGCAGCAGCCACAGCATCAGCAGCATCAGTAGCAGCAACAGCAGCAGCCACAGCAGCAACAGTGGCAGCACTCACAACAGGAAGCCCCTCTGAAGAAGCAGCAGCAGAGGCAGAAGCTGCAGGAAAAGCTGCATTAGAGGCGGTATTGGCCTCTGAAAAACTACTGAATGGCACAATATCACCAAGGAAGACAGCACAACTGGCAGAAAAAGCAGCCAATGCAGCAAAAGCAGCAGCACAAGCAGCTAGTAACTTCCCCGGAATTCAGGCTGAAGTGGCACAGAAAATACAAGAGGCATCAATGAATGTATCCGCTGCAGCAGATGCAGCAGCAACTGCAACTGCAAGAGCTGCTTCTGCAACAACACCAGAGGCTGCACAGACAGCTGCAAATGCTACAAAGGAGGCAGCTGCTGCTGCTGTAAGCGCTCTGCAGGCAATACAGGCAGCACTAAGAGCAGTCAATGGATCAACAGCTGATGGGAACGGAGAAACAGACATAGCACAGCTATCAGTGTTAGCTGCACAAAGAGCAGCAGAACTGGCCGCAGCAACAGCAACTGAGGCACAAGAAGCACTTGAAGCTGCAGAAGCGACTGCAACAGCAACAACTGAAGAAACAGCAGCTGAGAATGCAAAAGAGACAGCTAAAAGAGCTAGGGAGGCAGTAGATGCAGCAACGGCAGCAGCAGCTGCAGGAAGAGCTGCTTCAGCTGCTGCTAATGCAGTAACAGCTATTGCAGAAGCAACAAAACCCAGCTTAACAACACCTACACCACCAACAACGACAAACAATACAATCATCTCAGCAGCCACAGCATCAGCAGCATCAGTAGCAGCAACAGCAGCAGCCACAGCAGCAACAGTGGCAGCACTCACAACAGGAAGCCCCTCTGAAGAAGCAGCAGCAGAGGCAGAAGCTGCAGGAAAAGCTGCATTAGAGGCAGCATTGGCCTCTGAAAAACTACTAAATGGCACAATATCACCAACAGAGGCAGCACAACTGGCAGAAAAAGCAGCCAATGCAGCAAAAGCAGCAGCACGTGCAGCAGCACAAGCAGCTAGTAACTTCCCCGGAATACAGGCTGAAGTGGCACAGAAAATACAAGAGGCATCAATGAATGTATCCGCTGCAGCAGATGCAGCAGCAAATGCAACTGCAAGAGCTGCTTCTGCAACAACACCAGAGGCTGCACAGACAGCTGCAAATGCTACAAAGGAAGCAGCTGCTGCTGCTGTAAGCGCTCTGCAGGCAATACAGGCAGCACTAAGAGCAGTCAATGGATCAACAGCTGATGGGAACGGAGAAACAGACATAGCACAGCTATCAGTGTTAGCTGCACAAAGAGCAGCAGAACTGGCCGCAGCAACAGCAACTGAGGCACAAGAAGCAGCTGAAAGAGCAATTGCAAATGAAAGAGAGGCAGCTGAAAGAGCTAGAGAGGCAACAGAGACAGCAAAGGCAGCAGCTGCTGCAGGAAGAGCTGCTTCAGCTGCTGCTACTGCAGCAGCAGCTATTGATGAAGTATCACCGCCCAACCCGACAACAATCACACTGGCTAATACAGCATCGACGGCAGCAGCCACAGCAGCCACAGCATCGACGGCAGCAACAGCAGCAGCCACAGCAGCAACAGTGGCAGCACTCACAACAGGAAGCCCCTCTGAAGAAGCAGCAGCAGAGGCAGAAGCTGCAGGAAAAGCTGCATTAGAGGCAGCATTGGCCTCTGAAAAACTACTAAATGGCACAATATCACCGACAGAGGCAGCACAACTGGCAGAAAAAGCAGCCAATGCAGCAAAAGCAGCAGCACAAGCAGCTAGTAACTTCCCCGGAATACAGGCTGAAGTGGCACAGAAAATACAAGAGGCATCAATGAATGTATCCGCTGCAGCAGATGCAGCAGCAACTGCAACTGCAAGAGCTGCTTCTGCAACAACACCAGAGGCTGCACAGACAGCTGCAAATGCTACAAAGGTGGCAGCTGCTGCTGCTGTAAGCGCTCTGCAGGCAATACAGGCAGCACTAAGAGCAGTCAATGGATCAACAGCTGATGGGAACGGAGAAACAGACATAGCACAGCTATCAGTGTCAGCTGCACAAAGAGCAGCAGAACTGGCCGCAGCAACAGCAACTGAGGCACAAGAAGCACTTGAAGCTGCAGAAGCGACTGCAACAGCAACAACTGAAGAAACAGCAGCTGAGAATGCAAAAGAGACAGCTAAAAGAGCTAGGGAGGCAGTAGATGCAGCAACGGCAGCAGCAGCTGCAGGAAGAGCTGCTTCAGCTGCTGCTAATGCAGTAACAGCTATTGCAGAAGCAACAAAACCCAGCTTAACAACACCTACACCACCAACAACGACAAACAATACAATCATCTCAGCAGCCACAGCATCAGCAGCATCAGTAGCAGCAACAGCAGCAGCCACAGCAGCAACAGTGGCAGCACTCACAACAGGAAGCCCCTCTGAAGAAGCAGCAGCAGAGGCAGAAGCTGCAGGAAAAGCTGCATTAGAGGCAGCATTGGCCTCTGAAAAACTACTAAATGGCACAATATCACCAACAGAGGCAGCACAACTGGCAGAAAAAGCAGCCAATGCAGCAAAAGCAGCAGCACGTGCAGCAGCACAAGCAGCTAGTAACTTCCCCGGAATACAGGCTGAAGTGGCACAGAAAATACAAGAGGCATCAATGAATGTATCCGCTGCAGCAGATGCAGCAGCAACTGCAACTGCAAGAGCTGCTTCTGCAACAACACCAGAGGCTGCACAGACAGCTGCAAATGCTACAAAGGAAGCAGCTGCTGCTGCTGTAAGCGCTCTGCAGGCAATACAGGCAGCACTAAGAGCAGTCAATGGATCAACAGCTGATGGGAACGGAGAAACAGACATAGCACAGCTATCAGTGTTAGCTGCACGAAGAGCAGCAGAACTGGCCGCAACAACAGCAACTGAGGCACAAGAAGCAGCTGAAAGAGCAATTGCAAATGAAAGAGAGGCAGCTGAAAGAGCTAGAGAGGCAACAGAGACAGCAAAGGCAGCAGCTGCTGCAGGAAGAGCTGCTTCAGCTGCTGCTACTGCAGCAGCAGCTATTGATGAAGTATCACCGCCCAACCCGACAACAATCACACTGGCTAATACAGCATCGACGGCAGCAGCCACAGCAGCCACAGCATCGACGGCAGCAACAGCAGCAGCCACAGCAGCAACAGTGGCAGCACTCACAACAGGAAGCCCCTCTGAAGAAGCAGCAGCAGAGGCAGAAGCTGCAAGAAAAGCTGCATTAGAGGCAGCATTGGCCTCTGAAAAACTACTAAATGGCACAATATCACCGACAGAGGCAGCACAACTGGCAGAAAAATCAGCCAATGCAGCAAAAGCAGCAGCACAAGCAGCAGCACAAGCAGCTAGTAACTTCCCCGGAATACAGGCTGAAGTGGCACAGAAAATACAAGAGGCATCAATGAATGTATCCGCTGCAGCAGATGCAGCAGCAACTGCAACTGCAAGAGCTGCTTCTGCAACAACACCAGAGGCTGCACAGACAGCTGCAAATGCTACAAAGGTGGCAGCTGCTGCTGCTGTAAGCGCTCTGCAGGCAATACAGGCAGCACTAAGAGCAGTCAATGGATCAACAGCTGATGGGAACGGAGAAACAGACATAGCACAGCTATCAGTGTTAGCTGCACAAAGAGCAGCAGAACTGGCCGCAGCAACAGCAACTGAGGCACAAGAAGCACTTGAAGCTGCAGAAGCGACTGCAACAGCAACAACTGAAGAAACAGCAGCTGAGAATGCAAAAGAGACAGCTAAAAGAGCTAGGGAGGCAGTAGATGCAGCAACGGCAGCAGCAGCTGCAGGAAGAGCTGCTTCAGCTGCTGCTAATGCAGTAACAGCTATTGCAGAAGCAACAAAACCCAGCTTAACAACACCTACACCACCAACAATGACAAACAATACAATCATCTCAGCAGCCACAGCATCAGCAGCATCAGTAGCAGCAACAGCAGCAGCCACAGCAGCAACAGTGGCAGCACTCACAACAGGAAGCCCCTCTGAAGAAGCAGCAGCAGAGGCAGAAGCTGCAGGAAAAGCTGCATTAGAGGCAGCATTGGCCTCTGAAAAACTACTAAATGGCACAATATCACCAACAGAGGCAGCACAACTGGCAGAAAAAGCAGCCAATGCAGCAAAAGCAGCAGCACGTGCAGCAGCACAAGCAGCTAGTAACTTCCCCGGAATACAGGCTGAAGTGGCACAGAAAATACAAGAGGCATCAATGAATGTATCCGCTGCAGCAGATGCAGCAGCAACTGCAACTGCAAGAGCTGCTTCTGCAACAACACCAGAGGCTGCACAGACAGCTGCAAATGCTACAAAGGAGGCAGCTGCTGCTGCTGTAAGCGCTCTGCAGGCAATACAGGCAGCACTAAGAGCAGTCAATGGATCAACAGCTGATGGGAACGGAGAAACAGACATAGCACAGCTATCAGTGTTAGCTGCAAGAAGAGCAGCAGAACTGGCCGCAACAACAGCAACTGAGGCACAAGAAGCAGCTGAAAGAGCAATTGCAAATGAAAGAGAGGCAGCTGAAAGAGCTAGAGAGGCAACAGAGACAGCAAAGGCAGCAGCTGCTGCAGGAAGAGCTGCTTCAGCTGCTGCTACTGCAGCAGCAGCTATTGATGAAGTATCACCGCCCAACCCGACAACAATCACACTGGCTAATACAGCATCGACGGCAGCAGCCACAGCAGCCACAGCATCGACGGCAGCAACAGCAGCAGCCACAGCAGCAACAGTGGCAGCACTCACAACAGGAAGCCCCTCTGAAGAAGCAGCAGCAGAGGCAGAAGCTGCAGGAAAAGCTGCATTAGAGGCAGCATTGGCCTCTGAAAAACTACTAAATGGCACAATATCACCGACAGAGGCAGCACAACTGGCAGAAAAAGCAGCCAATGCAGCAAAAGCAGCAGCACGTGCAGCAGCACAAGCAGCTAGTAACTTCCCCGGAATACAGGCTGAAGTGGCACAGAAAATACAAGAGGCATCAATGAATGTATCCGCTGCAGCAGATGCAGCAGCAACTGCAACTGCAAGAGCTGCTTCTGCAACAACACCAGAGGCTGCACAGACAGCTGCAAATGCTACAAAGGTGGCAGCTGCTGCTGCTGTAAGCGCTCTGCAGGCAATACAGGCAGCACTAAGAGCAGTCGATGGATCAACATCTGGCATACTGTCATTACCAGTATTAGCAGCAAAAATAACAGCAGAACTGACAGAAACGACAGCTACTAAAGCACAACAAGCAGCTGAAGCTGCAGAAGCAACTGCAACAGCAACAACTGAGAGAACAGCAGGTCAGAGTGCAATGGAGGCAGCTGAAAGAGCCAGGGAGGCAACAGGAGCAGCAAGGATGGCAGCAGTGAGTGCTGCAGCAGCAGTAGCCATTGTTGATGCAACACAACCCACAACTCCAACAACCAGCACACCACCCACAATGATTCTAACAACAACTGCTGCACCACTAGCAACAGCCATAACAGCAGCAACAGCAGCAGCCACAGCATCAACAAATGCAGCAGCGGCAGTTGCAGCAGCAGCTGCAGCTTTGACAGCAGCCACTGGAGGGCATTCAGCAGAAGCTGCAGAAAAGGCCTCAATTGCTGCAATAAAAGGAGCTGCTGCCGCCGCAGAATTCGCAGTCAGGAACACATCACAAGCAGAGGCAGTAGAAGCAGCACAAAATGCCGCAGATGCAGCTGCAACAGCTGCCACAGCAGCACTCGAAACAGCAGCACGAGCACCAGCGGCAACAGCAGCATTAGCAGGGCAACCACTTTTAGCATCAATAAGAGCTGCATCTGCAACACAGGCAGCACAAGCAGCAGCAAAATTAGCAGCAAGTGCTGCAGCATTGGAGCCAACACCAGAAACTGCAGCAGCTGCCATAAATGCTGCAACAGCAGCAGCAAATGAAGCAGCAGAGGCAGCAGAAACTCTGAAAAATGTTCTTAACACATTAACAATAGGAACAACAACACCAGAATCAGAAGCTGCAATTAAGATAGCAAAAGCTGCAGCTCAGACAGCAGCAGAATTGGCATCAAAAACTGCAAACAGAACTAAAGCAGCGGCACAAACAGCATCAGAAGTAGTTGGAGCAACATCAGGAGACACAGCTGCTAAAACGGCATCAGCAGCCCTTGAAATAGCAAAACAGGCAATAAATGCAGCAAGAACAACAAGTTCTGCCTCCAGAGCAGCAGCTGTAGTATCAGCAGGAGTCTTGCCAGGTACAACTGTACAGCTGGAAAACCCTTCCACACCAACCACACCAACAGAAGAGGAACCATCAGCTGCTGCTGTAGCAGCAGCAGCATCAGCAGCAGCTGCTGCTGCAGCAGCTGCTGGAGTCACCTCTACAGCTGTTGGAGCATCAGAAGCAGGAGAAAAAGCCATAACGGCCGCAAATACGGCTACCAGAGCTGCCAAATTAGTAGGAACAGGAGCAGAACCTGTAGAGTTGGCAGTGTTAGCAGCAAGGCGCGCTGCTGATGCTGCTAAAAGCGCAGCATTAGAAGCTACACTACAAGCTATAATGTCAGAGGAATTTAAACAAATTGCAGATGCAGCATCAACAGCTGCAGATGCTGCTGAAGCAGCAGCAACAGCAGCAAAAATGGCAGCCTCGGGTGACAGAACAGGTGCCACAGGAGTTATCACCAAAGCGGCTGAAAAAGCAAGAAATGCTTCAGAAATATTAGCATCTGCCAAAGCACCAACAGCAGCACAAACAGTAGCACTAATAGCAGAAGCAACAGCACTTACAGCATCAACAGCAACTGCAACAGCAGCATCAGAAGCTCTCGTGGCATCAGGAACAAGGGCAGCGGCAAGGAGTGCAGAGGCAGCAGTTAGTGCGGCACAATCTGCAGTAAGATCAGCAGGGGCTGCACAACAATCAACAACCAGCACTGACGCAGCAAAAGCAAAGTCAATCGCAAGGTCAACAGCTTCAACAGCAGTAACAGCAGTTGCCTCAGCAGCTACCACAGCAGCTGCAGCTGCTGCTGGCTTAAAATCTACAGCAGCCATAGAATGTTTAACAACAGCAGCAGAAGCTCTACCAGCAGCTGCCAATTCAACTGCACATGGTAACGTGGAAAAAGGTTTAAGTATAACAAGACAGGCGCTTGAAAAAGTTGATAAAGCAATAGAAACACTTAAAGCAGCTGCGTCATCCACACCAGCAGGGCTAGAAGAAGCAGCATTATTTGCAGAGGCAGCAAAACAAGCAGTAGAAGCAGCAGCATCAATAGAGGCATCTAGAAATCCAACACCAAAAGCACTGTTAGAAGTTCAGAAAGCTGCCACAGCTGTGAAAATGGCATCAGAACAAGCAAAAGGAAAATTAAATGGCCTACTATCACAAACATTGTCTGCATTAGTAGCAAGGGCACGTACAGTGGCAGATCTGACAGGAGCAGCAGCTGATGCAACTGAGAAAGCAGCAAAAACAGCTGAAAACACAACTGTCCAACCAGAAATTGTGGCAGCACAAGCTCAGGTGGCAGAAACAGTTGCTTCACTGGCAGCAACAGCAGCAGAAAGAGCAATCACTTTATCACCAGGTTCAGGTTCAGGTTCAGCTCCAGCTACAGGTTCAGGTTCAGGTTCAAGTTCAGCTTCAGCTTCAGCTTCAGCTTCAGCTTCCCCATCAGCTTCACCTTCAGCTTCACCTTCAGCTTCCCCATCAGCTTCCCCATCAGCTTCACCTTCAGCTTCACCTTCAGCTTCACCATCAGCTTCACCTCCAGCTTCACCTTCAGCTTCACCATCAGCTTCACCTCCAGCTTCACCTTCAGCTTCACCTTCAGCTTCGACTTCACCTTCAGGACAAGGACCAAATTCAGGGGGTGAATCAGGAGATGGAGCAGGCAACACCACAACAGCAGCTGCAGTATGCAACAGATTCAGTCTGATTTCTGCCGTGGTGGCTGTAATAGCCCTGATCCTCTAAAGAGCAGCATTATACAACTTTCATGATGGAAGGACTCATAAGTTTACTGTAGAATAAAAGTATGTCTTTTTTTGTATATTTTACTCCTCCAATCGATCATCTGTGTTTCCAATATTAATATTATTATTATTTTATTTTTGAGAAAAGGTGGATCAAAGAAAGCCAATGTTAAGACAAGAGAGGAAGGGTCAACCCGTCCTCCTGATTGTGGGTGTGGTGGTCATTTCTTATATATTACTTACACTAATCGGTTGAAGTAGCAGATGTGGCTGTTATTTAACCTTTCAAACCAATATAAATTATTATATTTATTATCATATTTATTGTGAGAATGTGAGTTATACTGTACATCACATTGCCAACAAATTAACTTTTGTACAAGTTTTGTACTGTGTGTGCGTGTGAGTGCAAAAGTTGCTTCAATTCATTTAACCAGAGTTCTGAATATTAAACATAAATAGCAAACTGTATTGTATTCTGATTCTGTTTATTGCAGTTAATATTATTTTAAATTGTGAATATTTATTCAGGTTCTTAGTGTGGAGCAACAGAGCTAACCACTATGCCGCTTTGCTGCCCAAATTGTGAATATTCTTGATTGTTAATTGTAAAACAGTAAACCAAGTATAACTGAATTAGTTCTCAAACAATTTAGCTGGTAAAATAAAGGTAAAATATAAAAATAGAAAGTGTTGCATCTTTCTCTTTCATTCAAGTCTTTTCCTAGCACTTTACGTGGCATGAATAGTCAACAGTGTTGACTATAAACATATTACAATATAGTAACATATTGCATGTAACAAATCATCACCCTCTTAAAATAATCGCCTAAGTCATTTTTCTACAAAAAATTATTTTTTGCGTAAATATCATGTATTCCACAAATGGTTCAGTTTTCTGTGTTTCCGCACAAGAGACCCCGGCCTTCCTTGAATTCATGACTTAAATAAACAACAAACAAAAAAACAAAACACAAATATCTCTCTGTAGCTGCGGTAGACACCAGTTAGCTAATAGCTACACAGTGGTGAAGAGCGCTGGACCGGAAGTGTCGCACAAAAAACCGGAAGCTGGCTGCGTTCTGTCTGGCCTCCGTGCTTCCGTGAAAAATAAGGTGAATAACAGACACAAATGGAAAGCTCTGTGTTAATGTCACGTTACCTCCTCCCTCTCATGACTGAACGCCAGTGTATTAGATCATGTTTGGCATTTAATGAAATTACAAGCTCACGCTGGAAAGTGTGTATGACCAAAGAATATTTAGTGATTATCGGGAGGAGACGAAGAAAGATTATTTTAACATTTCACAAATCATGTGCAGTACAGTGAGTGTTACAGGTGACCCCTCCAAATCAAACCAAATGGATGGATCTGCCCCTTTCCCCCATCAGCCAGACAACAACGAGGCCAGCCAACGAACTACAAGTACAATAATTTGATATTTAAAAATGCCGAGGTGAAATTAGTCAAAACTTAAAAGTGAAAGGTTCACCTGGTCAAGCTATGTGCGCCATTTTACTCAGCTGGCGGGCTAACTTTAGCTAAGGTTAGCTATCGCCCGCTCAGCTAACTCAAATGAACAGTGTTGATGTGTTTTGGCTGGTGAATCTCGGCTGAATTAAATCGGCTACACGATTACAGATGCGAAATAAATCAGTTCATGTTAGCCCACCGGATTGTCGCTCTGTCGTTAATGCCAACGTTAGCTTTAGCATTAGCATGCTAAAGCTAGTGTTTTGTCAACCATAATATAGCAGAGCAGGTTAAAATCTAAACTCACCTCTGAATATTCAATAATCTGATTTTCTGCTCCATTTCACATTCAGCTCCATTCAGTTCCAGCGTTAGTTTCAGCTCTCACTAATAAAAAATAAAAAAGAAAGAAAGAAAGCGGAGGCCGGTTCTATGGAAACCCATTTCCGCCAGTTAATAAAAATAAAATAAAAAAGATGAACAGCCCGCCTTGATAAAAAAAAAATACATACAAAGTCATAATTATGAGCTAAAAAGTCAAAATTGTGAGATATTACGTTAACAGTTGGAGTAGTATCTCTTTGTGTAAATTCTCTTCTTTTGAAATGGATTGTGAACGCATTAAGGACTATTTTAAACGTGGATTTCTAAAAAATTAAATACTCAGTTTTCTTGTGCATTCCCATGGAACTTAAATAAGCAAAGGCATCTTTTTTATCTCATAATTATGACTTAGTATATGATTTTTTTTAACAAGGCTAAGTTTTCATCTTTTTTTTAAATGGGCTTCCACAGTTTTCTGTGAAAAGAGAAAATTGATGAAAACAAGTCATATATATATATATTTATTTTTTTATTTCATCCATTGAGAAAGAAAAAAGATACAATATAAACAACATTCCTAAATCTGAATGAAACAGAGCAGAAAGAATAATAATCATATTTCATATTTCCCTTTATCCCAAAAATCAATTTGCGAAGCACTACATTTTAAAATAACAACAACAAAATAAACAAAATTAAAATCAAATAGCTGCTGGCCACAACAAAAACAGTCATGACTGAGGATTCACTAAACTTATATAATTACAACATTCACTAAAGAATTTTATTTACATTAATTAAGTTATTTAATTTTGTTTATTTATATTATTGTTGTTTCAAACATGCACATACACTAATATCCACCTTAAAATTTTTATAATGAGCTTTATTAGCCAGTGCAAGTAATGAACTGCAGTTATTCAACTAATATAATGTGGAGGATATGTTATTTTATTGGCATGTTTTCATTTTATGTTGATATTAAAAAAAATGTAAACCCAAAGTTGAAAAACTGCTGGTTACTTTTCAGATTATTTTTATATGCAAAATATGCGATATGTGTAGATATTACTTAAAAAAAGGAAAAAAAGTTAAAAAGCCTGATCACATCTTTCATTTTAGTCATCATGATCAATTGGAGTTCAAGATAAGCATTAAAGATTAACAGTGACAGCTGACTCAGATATTCCTCTGAGCTCATGTGCTGTCAGGGTGCAGCCACACACTGTACCCTTGAAGAAAATGTTGCTTGGTTAGTTTTCATTCCAGATATAGTATCTAACAATAGAGTAATTAAATTGCACATTGAGTGTAATTATAGTGTCTGGTGATGTAATACAGCTTTTACACTTCCAAGGAAAACAATTCCATCAGATTCTTTTTTTTCCTCTATAGTAACTATCAAGACAGTTCTGTTAGCGATAGTCACCAAAACTTTGCCTTTGGAAGTTGTGCAAATATAGTGTTGTGGATAACAGAACCGACTCAATGAAGGAAAGGAGTCCTCGATTGTACTGAAGTCTATGGGAAAATGTTCCTTTTTCTCCCTGATTTATTAGCCCAGTAAACCTTTTCCTAGTGAGTTTATGGGTTCAGCCTCTAGTTTTGAGAAATATTTAAATCATGGTCCTTTTTAGAAGAAATGAGTTAATAAATTAGGGTATGCATTGGGCAGTGTGGCTACCTGCTGATGGAAGGACTGCACCACAGTACCTGCCAGTGATCTGTAGGTCCTCATTTGAGGCCCAATTATATGATTTTTATGAGATGATTTCTTGTATCATGACTTGAATCTAGTTACACATGAAATAAAAATAATTACTGACTTATTAAACGAATGAAAAGACAGGGCCATTTTCCCATTCACTTTTTTTTAAAACCAGCTGAGCCTCCTGATGACCATTAGATAGAATAAATATTTAATGCTCTTAAGTTCTGAGTCTGGTTCCAGGTTTAAAGACGGTTTTGTCTCCTGTTTGATAAATAAACTCTATAATTCCCTTAATCACTCAATTTAAGGGAAAGCTGGTTGTGTGGAGGCAGTACTCCATCTGACCGCAGGGGGAGCCGCGGCCCGCCGAGCAGCAGCCGAGCAGGACACGTCCTGTTCCGGGGAGAAGAAGAAGAAAGATGGCGGCAGCTAGCGTTAGCTAGCCGGAGGCTTTGGGAAAATGTTTCGCTGTTGATTTTGTCGCCTTCTCCGTCTTTTTGAGGTTGTCCGAGGCTCAGCCTGAAGTCCACCGGCCCCGGGAAGAGCCGACGGGGAGCCAGCCGCCGTGTGTGTCGTTGTCGTGGTTAATCGCGCAATTGTGTGAGTGTTGTTGTGTGTCTGTTAGCGGGACGGGGTCGTGTGTCCTCCGCTCAGCTGGCCGTCAGCTCAGGTGAGTTTTAACTTCTCATTCCCTCTTCTTATACTCACAGCACTTTTCACCTGAGAAAACCGAATAAAATCAGTCCAGTTTGTAACGTGAGAGAGATTCGTCGTGTTTACCAAATTAAACTTCATCATCCAGCGGTGTTTCTGCTGCTCAGATGTCAGAGGACTGTTCCTGAAAATCAAGCTCCGGCTCATGTTGTTTTTCACGGAGTCATTTAAAGGCCGACACAACCAGGAAGACTGCGTTCAGATATGACGGATGATTTAACAGATAGAATTATTGATTTCACAGGAAAAGATGTAATTCATGACAGTTTTTTTTCTCCACAATTTAAAAACCCATTTTTGTTTAGCGTCAGTGGCTTATCATTCCTACAGGTGAAAGCGTACATTATATGTATGTTTATACTATAATATATACTCTTTCTCAGGTGAGGATCGTGGGAAGCAGCAGCTATGGCAGCTCCAGTAAACATCCAGACTCCCAGTAAGACCTGGGAGCTGAGTCTTTATGAGCTGCACAGGAGCCCTCAGGTGTGTTTGTGAAAGACACTGGCCATTTCCATCTCATTTCACTGTCACATTTTGTAGATGAATTTGAATGAAGGCAGCTGCTCTCCTCACATGAATGATAGTGTTAACATTAGTGTGTTCGTCCAGGAGGCGATCATGGACGGGACGGAGGTGGCGGTGTCCCCTCGCTCTCTGCACAGTGAGCTGATGTGCCCCATTTGCCTGGACATGCTGAAGAACACCATGACCACCAAAGAGTGTCTGCACCGTTTCTGCTCTGACTGCATTGTGACTGCGCTGCGATCAGGGTGAGATATCTTTACTGGAGCTCATCGTGATGTCTCACCATGCTTGAATTTGTGGAAACTGAAGTGGACATTCTCTGTTTTCTGTAACACACCGCCATATGCCCTCCCTCTCCAGGAACAAAGAATGTCCAACCTGCAGGAAGAAATTGGTTTCCAGGCGTTCACTGCGTCGAGACTCCAACTTTGATGCACTGATCTCAAAGATATATCCGAGCCGTGACGAGTATGAGGCCCACCAGCGTCGAGTCTTGGATCGACTCAACAGGCTGCACAACAAAGAGGCGCTGAGCTCCAGCATCGAGGAGGGGCTTCGGCAGCAGGCCCGCTACAGGTCTGAGAGGTGGGGGACACACCGGGAGATGAATGGAGGCAGGTCACAGATTAAACAAAGAAAGTCCAACAAGCAGCTGAAACATGTTTTGCATTTTCAGCATCTCCTTTTCTACCAAATACAGGATCAAATAGGGATTCCAGTTCGTGATGTTTCAGTTGTTTTAGTTCAGTTTCCTGCTCTTATCTTGAGAATCTGAAAACAGGATGCAACAGGAGCTCGTTTAAACACAACTCAATGTGTTTGGGTCAACAGTGAAGGGATTGAGAATTGATGAATTTAAGTGAATAGAAATACATAACTGGTTTCATTAACTTGTATTTACTTTCAAGATTTTTTACTTTGGCTTTGGTTAATTGGTTTGAGATGAAGTTGAAGTGTTAACCAGAACGGGCCGGTGTCATTGATAACCTCCGCCTTGCAGGAACCACAGAGTGAAGAAGCCGACTCAAGAAAGTGACAACACAACCTTCAGCGGCGGGGAAGATAATGGTGATACTCGATCACACCTGTCCCATGACTCCGCTCCCTCACAGACCCCACACCCCTGTGGTCAGACCCCATCAGAGGCCGGACCAAGCCGCAAGAGACCTCGGGTCTCAGATGACGGCTCTGGGCCTGAGGCAGATAGCGGGAGTCCAACACCTCCACTGAGACACCACAAAGAGGGGCCGGCCTCGGAGATTGAGCTGGTGTTCAGACCACACCCCCAGCTGGTCCACGGCCAGGACTACAACCAGACCAGGTGAGGCTGGCCACTTTACCTATTCTGGGGTTAAGTTGTTGTTTAACAAAAAAAATGTCTTGGTCTAAATTGATAATGTTGGAATAACCTGCATTAAGAACAATTATATAGATGTTTCATTAGTTTGTTTCCAAATATTTTTCTAACTTAGATCTTAACAGTTTTCCATTTAGCCTGTTTTACATTTTTCATTGATTATTGTGCTGGCAAAACTTTTACTGTCAATTCAAAGCCATTTATAATCAAGAATAAATCATTTTTGTTTTTTTCCCCCCTCAATTCCTTTACAGATACGTAAAGACAACTGCCAACGCCACAGTCGATCATCTTTCCAAATACCTCGCTCTGCGGATCGCGCTGGAGGACAGACGGACCAACAGTGAGACAGAGGACAGAGCGAAGGAAGAGGGGGGTGGAGCAGAGGACAGAGGAGCAGAGGGAGGAAGTGGGGGAGAAAGTGGGCGAGCGGCAGGAAGTGGGGAGGGGTCGAGCCTGAGCAACATCAGTGAGAAGCAGTACACCATCTACATCATGACCAGAGGCGGACAGTTCTCTGTGAGTGACTGCACACACCTCAACACAGGCAACCAAACAATGTGAATCCTTTTGGAAGGGACAGTGAAACATTTTGGGACATACTCAAACACATTTCCCCACTTTACATTTTAGAACAGATTGTCGTATCAATAGTGAGGCTGCAAATAATCAGCATTTTGTTTCTTTTTGATTTCAGGATGAAAATTTATTAAATGGTACAAAATGTCCCACAATTTACAATTTTTTTTTGCACAGCCAACATATGATCAGTTGGTCACCCAGTTGGTCAAACTGAAACACAAGAATCAGATTTGAAGGTATTTCCTGCTGTTTGTTGCCCGTTTGACAGTTTGGCCTTCAAACACAGAAAAACTGGGGTACAGCTGCAAGTTTATGACAGCTGACATTAGCAGTTCAGTTTGACAGGCTCCTCCTCTTTTTCCTGGTTCAACTCCGCTCTTTTGCTCTTCCTCCCAGACGCTGAACGGCTCTCTGACTCTGGAGCTGGTCAATGAGAAATACTGGAAGGTGAGGAAACCCCTTGAGCTTTACTACGCCCCCACCAAGGACCAACAGCAGCCGCAGCAGAAGTCTCCACTGCCAGCTCCGCATCCCCCGCCGCCTCCACCTCCACAGAGGGAAGGGTGAGGAAGGGAGGGTCTGTCTTCCCGTTGCAGACGAGAGGATTTTCACATTACTATAAGAATTATTACCATATTATTCTCTTCAGCACATTTCTGCTGATTTGTGTTGTTTGTTTCTAAAGGACTAAAAGCAGACCACTAAACAACAGATTTTTACAGCATCTCTGCTGCCAACAGAGACAAGCTGATCGTTCTCTCAACACTTTAGATTCATTAACAGACAAAGCTGTTTAAGTCTGAAAATGATTTCTTTTTTCACTTATTTCTCTTAAACACATTTTATTTATTTCTTCTAACAGACCTGTCATAACAACTTAAAGTCTTCAACATAAATTCACAAAAAAAAAGACATCAATTTAGAATTCTTAATTTTTTTTTTTTTTAATGTGCAGAATCAGACTCCTAAAACCTTCTAAAGAAAAAAGGCCAGAACATGATCAGATACATTTCAATATAAATTCAAGTTTTTGAAGATTTGTGTGAAAGGTATATTTATTTTGAAGGGTTGCTCCATCAGAAGGTATATTTGGGCTTTTCAGCACCAAAAAACGATCTCTGTAGTGTTCCAGGAGACTGGCCAATCTGAAGAGAGGACCTGAGCCCCTCTTCCAGACTGAGACCTGAGTTTCACCTCATTCATATAGAACCTGGACCTGATTTAGAATCCAAAACCTCATGGAGTTCTACCTTCTTAAAATCTGGGACCTTTAATGTTTTAGAATCAGTTTTTGGTTGCCAAATGAGAGAAAATGTGTTAAGTTATGATTTGAACTGAAAATATTTATGAAGTCTGTAATTAGTAAGAAAATGACTGAAGCTCTTAGCACATTCTCAGCAGAACCTGATGACTTCAGTTTCAGCTCCAGCCTTCAAACACTCATTCAAGTTCCTGCAGGCTTTTATTCTCTTAAGGGCTGCATCCCAGTTTGCATCACGGTATCTGTTTTTTTGTTGGGATGTGAAGAGGGTCCCCATCCGGCTAAACACAAACATGTCTGCTTTCCTGTTTTATCTGTAATGCCTTTCCGTTTCTTGTCAGAGGGTTTTTAGATTTTTTTCCTTCAAAATAAAGTGATTAGCATGAAACTGAAAAGCCATCAAGCTCTCCGCTCCACTTCCTTCAGCCGTATGCACTTTAGATTTCCTGCAGCCATATCATTTCCTACTTTACCTCAGTTTTTATTGAATATTTGTATATTAAGTATAATTCAGCATTTCCTTTTGTTGCATTTATGTTCACTTGTATTCTTTGCTCTCAGCAACGCAATAAACGAAGACAATATCTGGATGATCAGGTGTTTGAAGATTCACTCAAACATCCTAAACCCGTCGGCATTCATGTATTTAGTTCATTTGGTGATGCCGATGAGCTGACACCCATCAGGTTCAGGCTTGAAGAAGCACACAGACAGACGTTTGAACTGTGGTGTTTTATTGAAACAAAGGGAAGGTGGGAGTTTACTTCTTCTTGGACACACCCACAGTGCGACCACGACGGCCAGTGGTCTTGGTGTGCTGACCGCGCACACGCAGACTGCAGAAGAAGAGGACAAAGAAGTGAGAACATTCAGATACTCCAGATGTGAATTTTGGAATTTTAGAATCTGATCAGCAACTCAAAAATATCTTCATAAAAACATGTAAACCTGAAGATGAACATTTTAAATCTGAAACAGCAGCTAAAGTAAACAAATCTATTAAATTAATACATGTTGGATATAAGATTTTTTTAACATCAGAAATGCTACGTTTTTAGTTCTGACTTTGAACAAACTTGTGTTTTTAGTTTCAGAGGTGTCTGAAGTCTCATGCAGATCACAGATGAGATGTTTCTTCTGCACAACAGACCATGATGAGAAATCCAACAGAGATAAACTGGATCTGATCTCTTACCCCCAGAAGTGCCTGAGACCTCGGTGGGCCCTGATCTTCTTCAGCCTCTCCAGATCTTCTCTCAGCTTGTTGTCCAGACCGTTGGCAAGAACCTTGAATGAGACACAACCACTATCAACCCATTGTTGGTCCAACAATGCAAACAAAGTGGAGCTGAACAAGCCAGGGACACAACAATGTGTTCTATAAGTTTAACTGATGTGGTGACACTTCAGTCTGTCTCAGATTCTGATCCATGTGGACCCAGTCCCACACCCACCTGGCTGTATTTGCCGTCCTTGACATCCTTCTGCCTGTTGAGGAACCAGTCTGGGATTTTGTACTGGCGAGGATTCTGCATGATGGTTACCACCCTCTCAACCTGAGCAACAAGCAGGAGACAAAATGTAATGGAATTACAACGCAAACAGGACGCACAGTGGATATCACCATTCCCAGAGGAACAACCACTGTCTCTGCAGACAACTGTTGTCTGAAGTTTGTCTGAGCTGATGCATCTATGAAAACTAGTCACATGACATACAGTCACTTCCCCTCAAACATTTATGTTTTTAATTTTAGAGGTAAGATTTGCAACAAATGCAGGCTGTTGTTCCTCAAACCTGACAATAAGTTGTGTATTTATCCCTCAAACAAGGTGGACACAGAACCAACATTTTAACAGCTGCATGCACAAATCAATATTTCTGAAGGTGTTAACATGTTTTTGTGCTGTTCCTTCATCTTTACAGTGACGCTGCAACCAAACGATACAAAGGCCAACTGTCATGTTGAGAAAGCAAAGAGCTCTCCCAAGATCAGTTCTGAAGTCCAGACCCACAGTGGACAGGTAAAATGAGAGTCTGCACTCTTGTCCTCACCTCCTCCTCAGTCAGCTCTCCGGCCCTCTTGTTGAGGTCGATGTCGGCTTTCCTCAGGACGACATGAGCATAACGTCTGCCAACACCCTGAGACAAGACAGACATTAGTGTGACTGGACACAGTAATGACCACATGACTGGGAAGTCCCACACACAGCTTAGAAAACACAAGACACTTGATACATGCTGAGAGCCTGCAGCTGACTTAATGAGTTGTGTATTTCAGACATGCTCACCTTGATGGCAGTGATGGCAAAGGCAATCTTCCTCCTACCATCGATGTTCGTGTTGAGAACACGAAGAATGTGCTGGAACTTCTCAGGGATGACCAGAGACTGAGGAAACAGAGCACATGGATCAGATGGAATGCAACCTTGGCCTCTGTCAGGCACATTTCCCCCTCTAAAACATACATGATGTTTTCAGACTGGTCGATGTCTAAGGTTAAGTTACCAACAGACCAAATCATCTCAAAGATCTCGGGACAACTTCTGACTGTTCCTCCTCCACGTGATATCAAGGCTCTTAACTGATCCAGAGACAGTTTGTGTCAACCAGCCGCTGCTACAGAAGCTAAAGAACGACCAGCACACCCCGAAGAGCCGTCTGCGTTTGTGCATGCAGTCAGTCATGAGTGATGATCAGATCGGTGCTTAGTTCAGGACTGATACTACAAATTAAATGAGCATCTGCCGCCCACACTTTTGGCTCCAGTTACAACTTCATCTGCACCTTTACCTCAATTAAAGCTACACAGCAGACCACAGCGGCCCTGATCTCAAACTCACCCGGTTTAACGTTCCCTTCATCAGCCAAACATGCCGCAACCGTCCCACTGAGTTAGCTAATGCTAGTTAGCTTCCCTGGCTAACCCCCTTTAATAACAGTTACAGATTTAAACACATCGCCGGCAGCTGAAGGAGCTCCGTCCAGTGACGGCTCCGGTTTGTCCCGGGACAGATCGGAGAGTCTGAGTCTGGAGCCCCGGAATTAAAACAGAGATATAACAGAAACTTTAGCTATCGGTCGGCCCGCCGACACCAAACTGCATGAATGCGTCCATCCCGCCACTAACACACCAACAATTCATCGCCCATCTGCGCGGACATAACATTAAACATTCACCACGGCTCCGAAACCGACAAAAAGCGTCAGATTGGAGGAGGATGCCGGCGGATTTCTAAACGACACCGGGTAGACAGAAAACGTCCTCACCATCTTGGAAGTCGGTTCCGTGCGAAGAGGAAGTTGCGTCAATCTCGCGAGCGTTTGACCCACCGCAGGAACGGAAGTCAGTCCTTCGCCTTTAAATTGTCCGGCTGGTGCGTTTGTCGGAAAAAAACGAATACATTTAAAAGTGCATTAAAAATGCAAAAGGGCCGAATAAATAGGAATTTTTTTCGAATTTGTGTGTTTACGGAATTTGTTTTGTACTGACATCATTTTCGTTTGACCGTGACGTCAGTGTCAGGGGACGGCCGTTTGTAGTTTTTTTAGCCGTTAGCTTAATTTTGCCGCAATGGCGGAGGGAAACGCTGTAGCTGTCGGAGCCGGACTTGATGTAAACACGGCTGGAAACCCGACAGAAATCGCCATGGCTTATTTACAAGAAGATGTAAGTGTTATCTGTGATGTTTTGGAAACCTGTTGCGGGCTTGAAAAACTACAGCAGCCAGAGTTTAATGCGCCGTTTGAGCTCAGAGTCCCGGTTTCAGTGTTTCAGCTGAAAGTCGGAAGAACAGCGTGATTATTCTGCAGCAGCTGCCGTAAATTAAAGCAAAAAGAATTTTAATTAAATTAAAACTCGATGTCTGTTAACGAGGTGTGAAGATTTTGTCAGCTAATGTAGCTGTTAGCATCCTGTCACAACAGCGAATAGCTTCCTGACTGACTCAAGATGAACAAAGCCAGAGATGATCATCAGTGAACACTATAATTCATAATTACACAGCAATTGATCAATTTAAATATGTGTTACATTGTTTATATATATAATTGCTAGAACTGATTTTTTTTATTTAGAAGATTGGTCATTGTTGTTTCAAGCCTTCTTTTTGTGTTTTCTTCAGAAGCCTGATGGAGACATGACTAACCTGAACCTGGGAGAACTGGACCTCACCACAGATGAATTCATCTTGGATGAAGTGGATAGTAAGGCCCTTTTGGTCATTAATATGGCTTATCCTGTGAGACACAAGCAAACAGCACAGTTGTATCTATAGCTTCTGGAGAGAACGTGGTTCATTTGCTGTGTAGATAATGAAAGAGGAGCAGCTCCTTGTATTTTTACATCCAGATGCTTTGAAAACTCTTTCATGAAGAAAGCATTTGCATAAAAACCTGTTCTATCAAGTGTTTGAGGTCAATTTGTTCACTGCAGTTCACATTCAGGCCAATCTGGAAGACGACTTGGTGAAGGAGGCGCTCAGAACGGTGAGAATCCACCCTGATGTTTGTAAAACAGAAATGGACAGCAGGACTGAGAAGTATGTCCTTGCACAGTACCTGACACAGTGTCCCTTCTATATATACTGTGTATAGGCATTGAGTTAATAATTGAGAATGTGGTGCAGTTGTTGTTGTTGTTATTATTATTGTTATTATTATTATTATTATTATTATTATTATTATTATTATTATTATTATTATTATTATTATTATCATTACTGCATCTCTTCTCAGGGTGTTGATCTCAGGCAGTACTCCAAACAGGTGGAGTCAGAGCTGCAGAGGATCGAACAGGCGTCCATCAAAGACTGTATCCTTCCAGCTGACAGTGTGGACGTCAAAATATTTCCAAACAACAGAGAAACAGATACATTTTAGTTTAAAAGGAAAACTGTCACTCAAATATTATTTTCAGTCAGGATTTGCCGTTATTATTATTATTTTTATTATTATTATTATATATTTATACATTTGGGTAAGAATCCATCGTTCCTCTTTATGTATAATAATGATAACACATTCTGATATGCAAAGAGCAACATGTAGAAAAAATGTAAAAATGTGTTGGTTCTTACTGAACTCTTTAAGAACAATAATTCTACAAACACATTCAGTTTTGGTCCTTAAAAAATGTCTTTGAAGGAGATTTTGGGCTTTTAGCTCTTTATCCTATTCTATCCTATCTTATTTTCCTGAGTCAGTCTGTCAGACATCAAGGAGAGCCAAAACATTGCTCTCCTGCACAACCAGATCACTGCCTGTGATTCCATATTGGAGGTAAAAAAAAAAAAAAAGAGAGTGAGTCCTGGTCCTGATTCTGCAGGTCTTCTGCTTAGAGTTTGAGAGTTTGAGTCTTCACAGCTGCGGTTATCATTTTGGCTTAAAATTGAAAGCAAAGACCAATGTTTTTATCATTTTTCTCTCTTTTTAACATTTCTTGTCCCCCAGAGTCCCCCAAACTCAAATCTTATTACGGAACTGTTCTGTACGAATGCAAAACAGTAATAAGATTTTTGTCATTTATACAGCAGCAGTTGTGTCAACATAAGATCAGATAAAATAGAACTTCAATAATGAGACCTTTTTTTTTTTTTTTGTTTATTAGTTTGTTTTTTTTATCTGACAACTGTTGTTTTCTCTCTGTCCGTTCATCTCCTCAGCGGATGGAAGGCATGCTGAGCGGCTTCCAGAGCGACTTATCCTCCATCAGCAGTGAGATCCAGACTCTGCAGCAGCAGTCGGTCAGCATGAACGTCCGGCTGAAGAACAGACAGGCTGTACGCAGCCACCTCAGCCAGCTGGTGGACGAGCTGGTTGTGCCAGGAGTCATGATCTCGTAAGTGGGGCCTCCAAAGTAGTTGTTGACTGCATTTCAGTGTTGTGAGTCAAGCATGTTGGTTTGACATTGCAGTCTTTTTTCATCTCAGCACCATCCTTGAAACCCCCGTGACAGAGCAGGAGTTCCTGGAGCAGCTCCATGAGCTCAACAACAAGATCAACTTCGCCAAAGAGCTGAGCTTCAGAGAGACGCTGGCCTGCTCTGACATCCAGGACATCGTGGACCGCCTGAAACTGAAGGTGTGAACCGGGGCAAGGGAGGAGGAATCAGAGGAATGCAATCTGGCTTTTAAACTCACTTCAGTTTCCTTTTATTTATTTCGATCTGTGCTTTAATGAGGCGCAGACTTTCTCTTTCTCTTCGGCTTAACATTTACTCTTCGATGCTTTTTTTTCCACCAACCTCCATTAAAATCACAGGACGCATCAGGTCAGGGACTTTCAGGCTCGAATCTACTGACGTTACCTGTATTCCAACTTAAACTCTAAGACTGAATACCTGGTCACACCGGTCATGGGGGTGGGGGGAGAGAGGGATGAAAATAGCAGAATGTTGTATAGTTATATATTAATGTGCAGATGTAAATACACAGATGGATTAGTAATGATAAACAGGTATATTTATGTTATTTATGTATGGGGGGGGGTTACTGCCCTGAAGCTTTAATAATGAGCTCTGGAGGACTAAATATTTTGTTCACTTCAGGCCGTATCAAAGATCAGAGAGTTCATTCTCCAGAAGATCTACTCCTTCAGGAAGCCAATGACCAACTACCAGATACCACAGAACACTCTGCTGAAGTACAGGTGAGCACATCTCACCTCTTCTTCATTCAATTACACAATGTCCCAAAAGTCCCAAAAGACAATTTCAGGTTTGTTTCCAGCAACCTTTTCTGACACAGTTCAAGTTTGTCCACAGATGTTATCATCTTTTATGACTTTTCAACCGACTTGTTAAGGACTTTGTGAGTTTTAACCTCTGTAGTATATAAAGAGTTTGTTTAAAAAGCTGTAGCTGTATGACCGACAAATGGACCCCCATTTACTCTGTTTCAGGTTTTTCTACCAGTTTCTTTTGGCCAATGAGAGGACAGTGGCCAAGGAGATCCGAGACGAGTACGTGGATACGATGAGCAAAATTTACTACAGTTACTTCAAGTCGTACAGCGGCAGGCTGCTCAAAGTGCAGGTCAGTCTGGTGGAGACCACGTGGTCCTGGTCTCTGCTCATTCCGAATCATTCAGACAACACATGTCTCTGTGGGGTTGGGGGGTGCGTGAGTCCTGTCACTCCACTCAGTCTCTACATGTGAGTTAACTCGTGTCTCTGTCATCTTTAGTATGAGGAAGTGGCAGATAAAGACGACCTGATGGGGGTTGAAGACACGGCCAAGAAAGATATCCTTTAAAATGTTTTTATCTTAGTATGTGAGTGTTTTCTATATCGGCATCACCTCAACACACACACTGAAGAATTCAAGGGCAGTACTTGATTAGAAAGTTCGTCTGGATGGACAGCGTCTGGCCATTTGAATGTCCATTTAAAGCAGATCAACAGAGACCTGAGGTGTTTGTGCCTCATTAAGAGTCATTTATGTGTACAGTACACGTGATGTATTTGTCATCAGTGTTTGGAACACGATCATTTTATTCTGGCTATGATAATGCAGACTTGAAGTGGAGCCGCCTCGGGGCTCTTTAAATAACACCGTTTAGCGGGTGGGTGTGTGTAGGTGTAGCAAGTAAATGTGCAGTACATACTCTCAAACTTCAGGTGTGTCAATCACATACCGAACTTAAGAACAAGAAAAGAATGTGCTTTTCTGCCACGATGCCATGCCGCGTGATGTGCCAACACCCTGAAGGTACAAAGAGTGAGTTTCCTTGACTCCCTGTCTCAGGGTTCTTCTCCAAACCGTCTCTGAAGAGTAGGAACACCATCTTCACTCTGGGCCAGCGGGGGGCAATACTCAGTCCCGCTGAGCTGGAGGGGCCAATCCTGGTTCCTCACACAGCTCAGAGAGGAGACAGCAGGGTGAGACGTCACAAACATCAGACTGATTCAGATACATTTGGCGTCAGTGTGGTGAGAGGAATAATTCTAAAACGTGTACAAACAATAAATTCCACAACCAGATGAATGTTGGTGAAAGGTAGCAGTGTCAGTGAAGAGGTGATTGGATGAGACGCATTGCAGAGTCACACTGACATCTTGTGGTCATTTGTGGAGGCAACATGAGGAAATTTAAACTCACACTCAGTGTACAGAAGCTCCGAGGACAAATGAAACATTTTTCTGTCAGGATCATTTTACTTTTGTCCTGAGAAGCAGAGGTTTGTGAAACACACTCACCTCTCGGAGCTCGTCTGACTTTGTTGAACTCGTCCTTCCATTGCAGACTTCCAGCCTTCATGTTTTCCTCCATGTGGTTTTCATTTCTCCTCTCACTAAACACCATGGACATCTGACATCTGAATTTGTTCATTGATTTAGCTCGATAAACATTAATTCACTCGTGTCCCAGGACTCCAGTATTGAGGCATTTTGGCAGGTTGTTGATTTGAAAGTTTCCAGTCAAAAAAATTTCACAATTTTACCGCATCCAAAACCAAAGAATCATTTCATCACACGATTCTCCCTGAATGAAAATCATCTGATATTATTATTTTTTTAGTGTATTTGGTTCTTCGTATGACACAGCGCCCCCTGCTGCTCAGAGTCAAACACAACCCATTTCACCAACAGTTGTGATGAATGAATTACTTGTTTTTCCTCAGTATCCATATGAGATGCTGTTCCGGAGTCAACATTACGCTCTGCTGGATAACGGCTGCAGAGAGTTCCTCTTCCTGTCAGACTTCTTCATGGTGGCAGGAAACTCAGCCCTTGACCTCTTCAACAGCATCATGGGAAAAACCCTCAGCATGTTCCTGGTACGAGTGAAACACCTTTTTTTTTAGTTAACTTGTGTTTATGTTCAGAGAGGAATGAGTAATCATTCTTGTGATTAGTCAGCAGGAAAAGAAGAAAGTGCTGAGATTAAAACTTTTTAACTTTATTCATCACGAAACAAGTACACAAAAAACACAAAAATAAAACCTAGATATTTCTCCACGTTCACGTAAATCCAGATTTTAAACACGTTTCTGCTCTTTTCCTTCTTGAGGCTCAGGTCTGCCCATAGAACAGAGGTGTCCGAATCTGGTCCTGCATGTTTCAGATGTTTCCTGCTCCAACACACCCGATTCAAATGAGAACTCCTGATCAGACCTCAGCAGAGCTTGATGACGAGCTGATCATTTGAATCAGGTGTGCTGGAGCAGGAAACATCTCAAACATGCAGGACAGTGTTCCTCCAGGACCGGATTTCATGACTGTTCATAACTAAGGGAAGACTCCCTTAGTTATGAACAGTCACAGTGTTCAGTCATATTGTGTTACCGAATCCTGTTGTGTGTGTCTGTGTGTAGAAGAGCATGTCCACGTATGTGTCAGATTGCTACGACAGCATCGCCGTCTTCCTGTGTATCCACATCATCCTCCGGTTCAGAGCCATCACTGCCAAGAGGAACATCCCCGCCCTCAACAAGTCAGTGTCCCGCCACGCTTCAGGACAAAGACAGCATGTCCTCCTGATGAAGCAGAGCAGGAGAGACATGTCCGTCCTAACGAGACAGTGTGGATTGTTGTGTGTCAGGTACTGGGAGGCCGTGCTGGAGCTGCTATGGCCGAGATTTGAGCTGATTCTGGAGATGAACATCCACAGCATCAGGAACACAGACCCTCAGAAACTGGGAGTGCTAGACACCAGACCACACTACGTAGGTCCACACAAACACACAAAACACTCACACAACTGTGTGCGTCAGCGAGCTGACTGTTTGTCTCTTTCAGATCACTCGTCGTTATGCAGAGTTTTCATCAGCCATCGTCAGCATCAATCAGACGTTTCCCAACGAGAGGACGAATGCTCTGCTGGGACAGCTGCAGGTAACACACACACGAGACATGAATTAAAGGAACAGCTGTTTATAATAAAGCCTCAGAGGACTGTTTTCAGATTTCTGAACTGGACTCCTGAAGTCCTGACCTAGTCCGGCTGTTGAGGTCTCCCTGACTCTGTTACGTCTCAGGTCGAGGTAGAGAACTTTGTGCTGAAGATGGCGGCTGAGTTTCCTTCCAGGAGAGAACAGCTCATATTCCTCATCAACAACTACGACATGATGCTGGGGGTCCTCATGGTGAGTCAGAACCCACCGGTCCAGGTTGGTGCAGTGAAGAACATGAACTCTGAACAATGACTGTCCCCCTGTTCGTCCAGGAGAGGGCAGCAGACGACAGTAAAGAGGTGGAAGGTTTTCAACAGCTGCACCTGGCCAGGACTCAGGTGGATACTTCACTTCCTGTCACGCTGTCTCACCTGTCTGGGCTCAGGGCTTTTATTTTGACATGTCTGCATTTCTCCCCCCACCAGGAGTTTATTGAGGAAATTCTGTCTCCCCCCTTTGGAGGGATGATCGCCTTTGTGAAGGAGGCCGAGGCACTGATGGAGAAAGGGCAGCTTGACCGTTTGAAGAACGAGGAAGGTGAAAACCTTTATTTCCTTATTCACATTTTATTTTTTTGTCTTGCTCGTTGTCGTCATCAGCGTCATCACTGACTTTCATTTTCACTCATGCTGAGATTTCAAGAGCAGAAGGAAACTAAAACAATCAGTTCTTGCTTAAAAAAAAAAAACAAACAACCCAACTCTAAAAGCAGCTCTAGAGTCCAGCTGTCAGGACGGATTTTGAGCCGGCCAGATGAGAACTGATGTGGAGGATTTAATGAATACAGTGTGACGTTGAATATCATTAAATGGTGTACTACGAGGCCTCACCAGCTCTTCTGCTGGATCAACCCACTGACCCCCGCAGCAGAACGGTCAGCTGAGGTTGGACTGGACCTGGTCCCTGAAACCAACAGTCCGCTGGACCAACCAAACCAAAGACAGGTTCAGTCTAGCTTTCCACAACAGCTCCGTCAGCAGAGGAGTCGGTTACATCATCAGCAGGCCACGCCCCTATCCTTGAGCTCCTCCTCCCTCAGGCCTGAGTTTTGTTTTCCAGAAAAGCTTTTGTTCAGCTGTCAGTTGTGTTTCTGAGTCAGATTTCTTCCGCTGGCTTCTCACATCCTCTTTTCTGTTTGCTGTGATCACACTCCCACCACAACAGCATTTCCCTCCACACGGCTGTGATCAGGTCATTGGATGGCGTTTGCTGTTTCATTGACTGCCTGCTGAGATGTAGATCAGAATCATTTTTACTTCAGAAGAATCCCGCTGATTTCAGCTGATGTGTCAAAACACATCAGTGAGCATCAACCCTGGTTAATGAAGTCTATGGGAAAATGTCCCTCCTCCGCCCTGATGAGTTTATGGTCTCAGTCTTCAATACAACATGATGTTCATTTGGAGGGAAACAGAGTAGGAAGGGGGGTTAGGGGGCGGGGCTACTGCATGGCTGACAGTCTGCTCTCCCTGCAGCTCGGATCACTCAGCTGGTCCGCGGCTTCTCCAGTTCCTGGAAACAGTCGGTGGAGTCGATGAGTCAAGATGTCATGAGGTCTTTCACCAACTTCAAAAACGGGACCAGCATCATTCAGGTGAGGCGACGGGGAAAAGTGTGACTAGTCACATGACTGTGACATCACCACCAAAATCATACAAAAGGTTACTCCGTAGACTACATGGACGAGGACTCCGGTTTGGAAAGAGGCTCAAACCTTGGTTCTATTGAACAACTGTCAGGAGGCGACTCCACTGGTTGTTCAGAAGTCAGATTGTATTGAAGTCTATGGGTAAAGGTGTCAGGAACGGTCCTGAACTGTGATGATTAATTTATGTTGTCTGTGACTGAGAGCTGCCTCAGTTTGGGGTGCTTTCTTTAAAAAAACACTCTGCTGCTGATAATTGATCAGCGTCACAGTCACACTGAAACCATCTTCGTTGTGCTGGAGGAAATGAGCTCTTCTTCTTCCTGTCGCAGGGCGCGCTGACCCAGCTCATTCAGTACTACCACGGCTTCCACAAGGTCCTGAACCAGCCGACCTTTCGAAGCCTGGCAGTCCGGTCCGAGCTCATCAACCTGCACCACCTCATGGTCGAGGTCAAGAAGCACAAGCCCAACTTCTAACAGGATGGGAAGGAAGGTGTTAAACATCTGCAGTCTAGGGTGTGGATTCCCTCCAGGGTTCCCAAGAAAACAATGAAAACAAACTAAACTGTTTTGCCTCCAGCTGAAAGCAGAACTAGAAAGTCTGGTCTCAGTGCCAGAAATGAGGGTGAGCTCTGCAGGAAAATGAACTCAGGACTGAATGACCTGAAAATGAAACTATCAGGTTTCAGATAATGATGGAAAGTAGTGTTTATATTCAAACTACTGATTAGGTGGATGGATGTAATTATTATGAAACACTGAGCAGACACTTAATTTTGGAGTTAAAGTGTGAGCCACTGAAGTTAAGATGAATTTTATGTTTATTTGAGTAAGAATTGTGTTTTTTTCTTGTTTAATTTTTATTCCAGTGAACTCATTTATTTTAGTTCTAGCAGTGTAGATGGAGAGGCGAGGTCTGTCCAACATTTGTGTTTTTCTGGCTCATGTCGTAGCTTCAGCAGCTGATGCAGTGTAAAGAGCCGGAGAAACTGCGGCTGCAGGAAGGAATGCCGCTCCTCTTAGCAGATGAATCCACATTACACTGACGTGTGCAGAAAACAATGGAGCTTATCAGGCTGCCTTTCTGTCTGTTTGCTGACCGTCAGTGTGCAGTTTGTTGTGTTGCTCCGGTGCGAATAAACCAATTAATTAACGTTCAAACACAACATGTTTGTGCTGTTTTTATTATTTAACACAACCTCAACAACCCAGAAACTGTTAGGGAATATCTCTAAACACATTACCATCCACACAAACATCTGAAGCGCATAACTACAAAATATGACAAATTAATGATCATCAGAATCAGAGCAACACTCCATTTCTCCATTCTGCAATTTCATTTAGAATTATTTATCAATACATCTAAAATGGTTGAAGTATTGAGAAATTACAATTTCAGTTGGATTATTCAACATAAATCTGAGATTAAAACTACAAAAAATTACTGTTCACATTAATCATCCAAATAATCACTAAAAATATATGAATAAAAGAGAAACTCCCTGAAGGCTTTTATGGATTTGTAGTGTTTCATGAACGTAAAATGATCAAAATGAAAAATAATTTTGTGAATCAAATCCTTATTTAAAGTGAAAACCATAAAATTAATGATCCCACACTGAAACTTCAATTTTACTTTTATTTTCTTCAGCTGCTTTAACAAAAGTGTTGATAGGATCCATAAATGGACCTCAGCTGTATTTATTCTCCTTTTATGTTGTAGAATATAACACAAAACTACAAGAGTGAGTGTCATTTATTTCCATTGTTTTAATTAGGAATTATTTTACCTAATGTTAACTGTGCTCCATGTTTGTGTAAATATCTTCAATATTATTGTCATGTTTTAAATTTTGTTCATTAATGTCTTAAATAAATACTTTTGGAGACGCCTTTATGAATATAAAAAGAAAGAAATAATTAGGATATTTAGTCATGTGACCCATTTATCACTTTTGTTGATTTTTATCTTAAAAAAGACTCTTCAATAACAATTTGTGCGTCTGTGAAACTAAAATGTAAAGTTCACATAAAAGCAAAAACAAAAGTTTAAAGTTCAAGTCACAGAAAATAAATAATGCAAACACTTTTGCTCCTGCTGTTGAAATGTTCAGACTATTTTTTCTTTTCCTCACCAGAACAGATGAGAAAACCGGAAACTCACAAGAAGAAGAGATGCGCTAAGAAGAGCCGAGCGGCTGCTTCTGTCCGCGGCATCTGGAAAAACAGCATTCCAGGTCAACACTTCCAACATCCCGCCATAAACATCTTCATTTCTGCTCCACAAAACACACTTTTACTGTCTCACCTGAAGCTGCATCCTTCTCCACAGGCTGCTGGACTTTAAGAGCCTTGGTTCTTTCTGTGGACCAGAGCAGTTACATTTAATTCAGATTCAGAAGATAAAAACATTTCATCCAAAATGGCTATTTCTAGTTTTGATAATGACCTTAAATTCTCCCATTATAATATATAATATTTATATCATCTGCCATCTAATGATTTGTAATTGTGACGAATATCCTGTATTCACTTTGACATTTTGAAAACAAACATCAGTGATCTGTGATTGGTCCAACCGTTAAGATTCAAAATATTTACATTTGTAAATAATCTCATTTTGTCCACATCCACAAAAATTGTCAGAGAAATAATAATGAAAAAAAACTTTAGACTTTGTCAGAGATTAGATTGATTGATGGATTAGGGAGTGAAGTGACCTTCGATGGTGAGCTTCATGGTGCTGATGGCGAGGCCTTGCTTATCAAGAACTTTGTACGTTCCTTCATCTGAGTAGCTCAAGTTCTTGAGCGTCAGCTGGTTTTTCAGCGGATCGTAGACCAGACGAGGACTGTTGTTCTGTTGGCCTTTCACCCAGAGGTCAGAGGACTCTGATTTGTCCCTGCGTGGGGCACAAAAGTTCTGAGGTTAGAGACGTCTGCGTGGGAACATGAAAATATAAATATATATAACATTATTAAATTCATCTCGTCCTCTGAGAGCGGACGTCTGACGTCACTCACAGATCTGTTCCCAGCTGAGTCATAACTTCACCAGCTTTATCAGTTTAAGGACGACAGACTCAGATAGTGTGAGTGGGGGTGGAAGCTTTCCGAAATGAAACCCACAGATCTGGTGTGAAAGCAGATTTTTTTTTTTTTGGAAAAACAGACAGGTAGGCAGCTCACCTGTGCTGGAAGCTCACTGCCAATGAGTGACTGGTGTGCAGCTCCAGAAGCAGGTCCTCACCCGGAGCCAGAGTCTGACGGGACTTATGGTCTGAGGGGGGGGCAGAGAGAGTCCAGTCCAGTTAGTCAGGACCCGAACTGACAAATAAAAGCAGCATTCAAAACTGAACTCACCAAAGACCAGCAGCTTGATGCCCTGAATGAAGACTTTGGTCTGTTGGTCTGTTAATTTCACCACCATGAAGCTCTCGTATGTCCCCGTGTCTCCGATCTGGACGTCCTTGATGATCAGGGAACAGTTCCCCGACCTCAGAGTCTCCTCAGGAACCTCCAGTCGGTTCTCAAACGCGTCCGCCTCCCACTTGTCAGACCCCCGCCGCTCAAACACGGTGCCGGTCACCCGGGCCCACTGGACGTAGCAGGTGGACGTCATCGACTCCAGACGTTTCCTCCAGCTGCAGGGAAGGACGGCCTGGTTCCCCACCGTGGAGCTGATGAGAAGGGGGGAGGCGGAGCCGAGGGAGGAGGACTCTGGATGGACGGAGTCACCGAAGGAGATTCAGTTTCCAGATACTTTTTCACTTCAGGCCTTTATTTATTTATGCTTTATATCAAAGGATATATAAAATATATTCCTGAGATGAAACAAGCTGTTGATTATTTTCTATATTTCCTCGCTCATTAATCGTCTCATGACCCCTCAGATTTATCTGGAGACCCTTCGAGGGGCCAGAGCCACAGGTTGAATTTCTCTTTAATACCAAATGACATCAGAGGACAGTTTCTGTCTTTCCTGAAGCTCGTTTTTTGAGCTTTTGGGGGATTTCTTCAAACTGTCGCAATGAAAAAGCTTTTAATTCAGATATAAACTATTTGGACAGCTGACACTCACCAATTAAACGGGCCAGCAGGAAACACTGAAGATAGATGAAAGGCCTGAAAAAACAAAGAGAGAAGAACCCGTTTAATTATACAAACGTTTGAAAAAAGGAAATCTGATCGGAATGAAAAACAGATTGTTGGACAGAGAAGCCACCTCAGAGAGAAGCTTTAAGAATGAGTCACATTAAACTAAAACACATGAAAGCTCCGGATGCAGTGCAGAGCTCTGTTACATTCTATTAAATTCAATATTCCATTACATAATTCAATAATGCAGCTGGAAATGTAATGATGCTCATAAAAGTTTTTTTTTTTTCATATTTCACTAATGATCATTTTAATTTGATGTTTTCTTACATTTTAATTTGTGAGCTTAAAATGGATTTTCATTATTAATAAAAGTTTAATAGAAAGGTTGGCAATTCAAGACTGATCAGATAATAACAGATGATTTCTTTTTTTAATCACTTTTTTTTGCTGCAGCCTCAACTTTTTTTATTTAAAAAAAACCTTTTTTTATTTATTTTAATATCAAGTCACCTGTGATTTTCTTTATTGATTTTACACTGATCAGAAACTGTTCATCCTTATTTATGAGGTGATCATATGTTATTGATCAAACAAACAAACAAATAAAAGCTGGTTAATATTTATCAGATCGATACTGATCAGCTCTTTTTGGCGCTTTAAGTTTCGTTTGTCAGTTTTTCTGGACCGTTTCCAAAAGTGGCACAAATGACGCCGCCGAGTCCTGACGTCATCAAGCACTGCAGAAAATGACCAGAACCGGCCGATGACGTCGGTTCTCCGCTGCAGCCGCCTGCAGCCGTCTGCAGCTGTGAGGCGTTCAGGGTCCACTTTAAGGAACCGAGCTTCACAGTGAAACTTGAAGTAAAATACACAAAAACCAACGACACTCTGACATTTCAGAATAAAGTGTCTCACCGGATGTGGACTGGCTCGGTCTTCATGGTGTCAGCTGTCCGGGGACTCAGTCAGGTCCTCCTCTCCCCACCTGGTCCGGATCGGTCTGCTGGTTCTTCGCTCTGCCCCAAATTTATAATTACCCCGCTACAACTGTAGGTTTCGACTTCCGGGATGGCACCACCAAAACAAAAGCACCAATGGAAAAACAGCAGCTGGAAATATTTAAAACTTCAAATAAAACGTTGATGAAACGTCACATACAGGATGAGTAAAACACATTTACAGCAGACATCATGTCGGACTACAGAAAAATGAGACGCTCAAATAAAGAAATGTTCAGAAACGAACAGATATTAAGATGGTCCTTGACCATTTTGACTTGTTTCAAACATCTTCAAACATTCCAACAACTATCATTCTATAATCTAAAATCCCATGTTTTGGGAAACCTGACCCCCCCGGAGTGCCCAGGGGGTATGTGAGATTTCTAAAAAATATATGTTAAAAACAGCAATCACTTCAAAACCCTTTAAAGTGGCTCGGGTTTTTCAGCGGAGTAGCCCCAGACCGTTTACAGGGAGCACTTCACTGAGTTATGATATAAATGGAGAGTAAAAATGAAGTGAGCTTCGGTGGAAATATGAAAATATAAACTGTGCAGCAGATTCAATGAAATAGTTTTTAAAAATCCCATTTTAGACTTTAACATTTAAATACTTTCAATAAAGTTTATAAGAGAAACGTTTGACTGACTTTGTGTTTTAATTTCTGATTATTCCAAAGACTTCAACTTAGTTTCTCAAGAAACCACAGAGGGATTTTTTTCTGCTGCTGCTTTTAATTTGTAGCAGCTTCCGGTTTCCAGTGTCACGCTGTTGATCTGCAGAAACGAAACTTACCAGCTGATGAGCCGCTCGTGCACGCGCCGCGCGACCTGAAAGTTATGGAAAGCGCTGTGTTGTGTTGGTGGGCCCTGACCTCCTGCTGTGCAGTCAGATCCCTTCAGTCATGGCACCGTTCGTTTGGATCCTGTCGGTGGTCTGTAAGTTTATTGGTTTCATTACTTTTTTTTAGTTCAGGACCTTTTCAATGACTTTCCAGGTTCAGTGAACTGAATTCAGGGATTCGGTTTGTGCGTTTTATTTTTGTTGTTGTTGTTGAGGCTGCAGATACTTAAACTGAACTCCACCACAACTAAACTGAAGGAGGATAAACAGGTGGGCGGAGCCTTCCATCTGTGACCTTGGCTTAGGGTCACAAAGGACACGCCCCCTCTGCAAGCATGATGGTCCCATTTATAGGAGTTATTGTGGCGGGGTTAGTTTGTGGTGGACGGGCTGTATTACCCAATCAGGAGGGAGTACAGAGCAGGCCAGCTCCGCCTTCTCCCCTGGATTTTAAAATAAGAAACAAAGATGGCTGACAAACACTTTAATGTCCACCTTCAGCCAAGATGGAGCTTCAAACATTCCAACTATCATCTAACATCCAAAACTTTTTTTCTTCACGTTTTGGGAAACACAATGTCGTCTACATCGTCCACCAATCAGCTCAGTCCTGCTATCTGCCCGTCTCTCCTCAGGTGTCGCAGGATGTCACCAGTCTTCAGCCTCACTTGTTCTCCACCCGACCCAGGTGTCCCAGGTGTCCCAGGTGTCCCAGGCGTCCCAGGCGGGGCAGAACGTCACCCTGACCTGTAACCTGACCTCCAGCATGGAGATCACCTGGTACCTGCTGCGCTCGGACCGGATGCTGCCTCTGCTGACGGCGTCCCAAAGCAGACTTGGAGAAGGCCTCGTGGTCTTCCACTCTGCAGACAGGAGTCGGATCAGGTCCAGGGGGGAGGTGGAGGGAGGTGTGGTCCTCCTGGAGATCCGGCAGGTGGAGGAGCAGGACGCCGGCCTTTATTTCTGCTCTGGGACCAAGTCTGGAAACGTTTACGTTAATGGAGGGATTCTTCTGAGTGTCAACGGTAAGATGGCTGCTCACTAAAGTGTATTAATGGGCGGAGCTTCTCTTTATGACGTTTGCTCACCGAGGTCAGTTTCTAAATGAAACAGCTGCTAGCTTCTTGAAAAGAGCCGATTCAGTTTCACAGCTTCAGGTGTTCAGGAGATGATTCAGTGTGTCTTCTGTCTGTCTGCCAGCAGGCGGAGACAATCTTCATTTATGAACACATGAACTGAAAAATGGAAACTTTGTTATGGACTGATGTCTATTGGCCAGAGTCTGATGTCATCTGGAATGTGATTGGCTTGTTTGCACCCTGACCCCTCCCCCAGGTTCCGAGTGGACCAATCAGTAAACTCTTCTCGTTCTCAGGAGCTGACGGACACTCAGACAGAATGAAGCGGCCGTGTTGGAATCTGGGAATCTGCATCCTTCCAGCTTCGTTCGTCCTCGTCCTCGTCCTCGTGTTGTACCTGTGCTCAGGTGTGTCCTCGGGGCTCTTTACCCAGATTTATTAGGAGGTCTATATTAGTTTGAGATTCGGGGGTTGTTTTTTTTCTGGTGACTTAAATTTAAATGAAATTCAGTCTAGTTGGAGTTTGAGCAGAGAATTTCCATTCTGTTCTTTTATTTTATACTTCACTGCATTTGAGAGGAGAACGTTGATGAGTTCACCTCAGTGACCGGTCTCCGGTCGGCTGATGGTCAGTCTGAGGTTTGTTTGCTGCCTGAACTTCGACACTCAGCACGGAGGCCTGAAGCGGACATAAAGAGGCGTCCACGTTTCTCTCACCTTTGTGTTTTTTAAATGAGAACAGACGCACTGAAGTTTTGAATGTGCAGCAGGAGTGGAGCTAATGATTTCTAAAGATACTTCATCCTTTAATGAGTCAGACAGAACAAGTCCCATCAGTTAATGATCAACATGAAATCTGAACAAATCAGCTTCTCTTTATGTTCACTTGACAAAGATCATCACACCAGCTTGGGCTCTTTAACATTAGCAGAAGAATCTGAGCTGGGATGGGGTGTCCTGAGCCTGACCCGGCTCAGGCCTGTTTCAGCAGGAGTCCGTAGGGACGGATGGAGTTCTGCACCATGATCCTGGTCTGCAGGTCGCTGGTGCCGTCGGGGATGTAAACCAACCAGACGCCTTCTCTCTGGCACTTCTTCCTGTTCTGCGGGTTGATGCGGTTCTGCAGGAGCACTTTGTAGGTCTTGCCGTCCACTTTGGACGTGAACTTCCTGCAGAACTTCTCCGCCACGCTGATGTCCGGTGTGGAGTACACCCCTCTGCCTCGGGTCTCACTGTGGACCAGAGAGGCGGCGGCGGCGTCCAGAAACTCGGGCTGGTCTCCGTGGCCGCCGCCGTGGGTCAGGATGATGCCGTGGGAGCCGTCCATGGCGTGTCCGTGGTAGGAGACGGGCCAGGCGGTCTCACCCGTCCCGAGCCAGCCGTCCCCGTCGCCGTACCGCTGCACGACGCGGATGGCGGCCCGATTCCAGCCGCAGGGACGCACGTAGAGCTCGTTCCCGCGCAGGAAGGCCTTGTTTCCGTCCTGCAGGGAAACAGGAAGTGACGTGAACAGGACTGTCATCCGGATTGTCACGTATTGTGCTTGATATGGATGATAAAGTGTGGAGATTCACTGACGTCACACCACAGCGCCCCCTGGTCAGGAAGTAGTTACTACACTGATCACGTGACACGCATTTATTCAGCTGCTCATTACCTCGCCGTCACATTTCACTTTTCCCAAACGCGAGCTAGTGACGTCACTCTGAACAGCTGTTCGTGACGTCAGGCCTCATCGGATGACAGGATGAGTGTTGGTGCTCACCTTGACTGAGGTGAAGTCGTAGTCGTAGGACGGGTCGAAGAAGTCCTCCGGGTTGATCCTCACCGTGATGATCCGGTTCTGCTCCGGCCCGGGGCCCTCGGTCAGGGCCGGGGGGGCGCTGTACAGGTCCGCGTCCTCCTGCGGGTCCTGCAGGGACAGAGAGCCCAGACTCGGGTAGTCCAGCTGCTTCAGGCCCTCCTGCTTATAGAACTCCTTCAGGGCCACGATGTTGACGAAGTCCTGCGGGCTGAGCTGCGACGGGCCGCCGGAGGACTCCACCCTGAACCCGGTCAGAGCCTCCAGGGCCTCCAGGCACACACCGGGGTTCGGCATGTTGTCGTTCCTCAGAGACCGGACCGGACCAGACGGAGAGTCTGTCTGCCTGCCACTCCAACTGCCGGCTCCTCCTTTCACTTTCACTTTCACTTTCACTTTCCATCCCGGTGTGGGGGGGGGGGGATTTAAATGTTTATTCATGACATCCACCAATTTACCCTCAAACTGCAGAGTACAGAGACATTCAAACACAAAACAGCTGGTCAGACATTCAAACACAAAACAGCTGGTCACACATTCAAACAAAACACAAAACAGCTGGTCACACATTCAAACACAAAACATCTGGTCAGACATTCAAACACAAAACAGCTGGTCACACATTCAAACAAAACACAAAACAGCTGGTCAGACATTCAAACACAAAACAGCTGGTCACACATTCAAACAAAACACAAAACAGCTGGTCACACATTCAAACAAAACACAAAACAGCTGGTCACACATTCAAACACAAAACAGCTGGTCAGACATTCAAACACAAAACAGCTGGTCACACATTCAAACACAAAACATCTGGTCACACATTCAAACACAAAACAGCTGGTCACACATTCAAACACAAAACAGCTGGTCACACATTCAAACACAAAACAGCTGGTCACACATTCAAACACAAAACATCTGGTCACACATTCAAACACAAAACAGCTGGTCACACATTCAAACACAAAACATCTGGTCACACATTCAAACACAAAACAGCTGGTCACACATTCAAACACAAAACAGCTGGTCACACATTCAAACACAAAACACAAAACAGCTGGTCAGACATTCAAACCAGAAGAGACCAGGTGGAACAGAACAGCTGTTTCGGCAGGTCCAGGTCCTGACCGTGTCCCTTCGTCCTCAGGAAAGCCAGCAGTGTGCTGCTGTCTCACGGCCCAATCCTCCAGCTGCAGCTTCACAGAGGTCGGTGGATCCTCCTGCTTTTATACTCATTTAACTATCTACAGAGAGTTTTTATTTTTGTTGACACTTTATTCTTCATGTGATCAGAAGGACAAGAATATGTCAGACAGCTGTTTTTCTGTGATACAGATTGTCTGGATCTTTTGCAGGAAGAATCCATCTTCTCTTGTTTATTTGTTCTGATTTTCACCTGTTGTCTTTGCAGGAAGTGTCTCTGCATTATTCCAGTCTGAAGCACAGGCCCCGCCCCTCTGGTCAGCCATCCACGGGATTGGTCAGAGCCGACGTCATATACTCCACCGTGATTGGCCGCAGGAACTTGATGGCGTCACAGCAGCACAGATGAGAAGACTTCCTGTTTAGTTTGAGCTCCTCCTGCTGGTGAGAAAAGGAAATGATGTGCTTTTGTTTCCTTAAAGGGCCACTGAGTCAGTTCAAAAGATAAAACATCCCATTTTTCATGTAGCGTTCACCTTGTTTCCAGCTTCTCTCGTATTGATACTTGAACATTTGAACTTTCAATAAAGTGATTGTTGTTGTTGTCACCTGCTGGATTCTTTTCTTTCACATCATCAATAATTATAATTGTAGTGGGGACACCACAGTTTAGAACTTGCTCTCGTTAAAAAGGGGCACCAGTCCTCAAAGAGGAAACCTTCTGAATTTCAAAAACTAAATTTGGAGAAAGGAACAAAGTTCTTAAAGACTCACTTGTGTGAGATTTAATTTGAATTGATCTGGCTTGTTACCACAACAAAGAAAACACTCGTTCACGTACGAACAGCAGAGGGAAGCTAAGAAATAAAATAGAGAACATGTAAAGTAACGAAAAGAACTCCAAAAACTAAAGAAAACAAAGAAGAGCTTCAAAAGACTAAAAGTTTGAAAAAGTAAGAAGAGTAAGAGGAGTCAGCTGTCTTTATCCTCGGCCGTCTGTAGGGGGGGCTTTGTGGTGGCCGCCGCCCCACGGAGCTCACTTTCACTTCCAAAGGGGTTATTTGTACAACGGAAACGAGCTGATTCCACAACTTTAGAAAGTGGGTTTGACTTTCACACGCGTGTCTTACCTTCTCCCACCATGGCCCATTCACATAACACACACAACAATACAGTTATCAATAGAAGTAGTTAATATCGTGGCATCGAACTAATCTATTGGTGTACAAAACACATTTCCACGACAGAGAAAACACTTGTTCTAAACACATTAACATTTGACAACATGAGATACATCAATGGCATAGCAGAGGTGATGAGGTAGTTTTAATCCTCAGATCTGTGGTCCCCAACCCCGGGGCCGCGGACCGGTACCAGTCCATGGGGCTTTCAAACTGGGCCACACAGAAAGAATAAATAACTTACATTATTTATGTTTTATTTATTATCTGAAGCTGAACAGCGTTTTATTTTGAAAAGTGACCGGATTCTCTCCATCACATCCGTCTATGCTAGGGCAATGATTAAAAAAGGAAAGTTTTTGGAAAGTTTCTTTGTGAAGGGAAAAGGCCGGTTCGGGGATTCAGGTCCGGAAAGGTCAGCTGTGCGGTGCGCTGGATTCTGGACTTACACAGTGATTGTTTATTTGGTTCAGTGATATTCTAAACATGCCTTCATGAGCAGTTGAACAGTGAGGTGGGTTAGAGGATGTCAGTCCAGGTGATAGTTGTTGTCACTTTGTGGGGGTTTCCTGAGCCAACAGCTTCAAGGCTCAATACTGAGGACTTTGCTGGTGTCTGTTTTAGGTCCAAGTGATGTTTTTGAGGTGGGGTGGGCTCAGGAGGCTCTCCTTAGGGCCAGAGCCCCCCCATGCCCTTATCTCATCTCTGCCATCCAGAGTCTGCTACATAATTTTGATAGCAGAATATTTCATCCCTCTGATCCTCTAAATGATTTAATTTAGCAGGATGTAAACACAACAACACATTGAGGAGACAGTTTGTACACTGAAGGAATGGTTAAAATGTGCATTTTGTTTTTTACCGTTTTATTTCGTTCATGTTTTTGTTATTTATTATTTACTGTATTGATCTACATTTCTGTCAGGATAAATAATGCTGCTCAGCAAAAGTTAAAAGAAAGCTCAAATCTGTTTTGTTAAATTCATATTTATGATATTTGTTAACTTTTATATTCTGAACTGCACACATTAAAGGTGTTTCATGGCCAGTATGTAACATGATTTGTTTTAAAGGTACTAATATTATGATTGAGAAAAAAATCACCAATAAGAAATCAGCAGTAATCCGTATTGTCCAGAAGTTTATTGTTGTGTTTTCTTTATTTATGACACACAGACAGACAGACAGACAGTGAAGTGTGTTTCAGTTTGGAGTCTTCTGAGCTACAGGTCTGGTGATGACAGAGTAGATCACGTGGTGCTGGTCTTGCTCTGCTGGAGTCCTGCTGGGTCTGTCCCTCCAGTTCTGATGTCCCAGAGAGGCGTAGTGGATGTTGTCCTCCGGTGGAGACGGCGTCTTTCTGGGCTCTGTGGACAGACAGGTGATTACATACAGACGGAAACATCTGAGGATCAAACAGCTCACACTGATGTCGTTACCGTCCGGTCTGTAGGACGGCGTCCACGGCTGCAGCTCCGTGTCCTCCTGCCTCCGAGCTGCTGCAGAGAAACCAGACGTCAAGATGGAGCTGAACATTTGATTTTCAAATCAACTGGACAACTGGACTGATCTGAACTGAACTGGACTGGACTGATCTGAACTGGACTGGACTGGACTAATCTGATCTGGACTGGACTGATCTGAAATGATCTGGACTGGACTGATCTGAACTGAACTGGACTGGACTGATCTGAACTGAACTGGACTGGACAGTTATCAGGCTCCTCTTCTATGGAACCAACTCCCAGCATCGGTCCGGGGGGCGGACTCTTTAGTAATTTTCAAGACCAGGCTTAAAACTTTCCTGTATGACAGAGCGTACAGTTAAAAAGTCCTCTACTCTTTAGGTATGCTGCTATAGGCCGAGGCTGCTGGGGGAAGGACTGAGCTTCTCTCTCTCTCTCTCTCTCTCTCTCTCGCTCTCTCTCTCTCTCTCTCTCTCTCTCTCTCTCTCTCTCTCTCTCTCTCTCCCTCCTCTAAGCATTTATACTGCATTTACTAACCATGTTAGGTCTAGACCTGCTCTATATGTAAAGTGCCTTGATGTAACTGTGTTATGATTTGACATTATACAAATAAATCTGATTAGATTTGATTTGACTGGACTGATCAGGACTGGACTGGACTTTGGAGGTACTCTGGAAAAGCAGTGATTCTACTGATTGACAGACTACCGAACAACAAACCTTCATATCTGTGTTTGTTCCTCCTGCAGAGCTTCAGGCTGCTCAGTAAAACACAGACGGACAACATGAAGAGGATCATCAACCCCAGACCGACAACAGCAACCAACAGCAGAGCTGAGACACACACACACACACACATACACAGCATCTGGTCAACAAACACACGAACACCTTCATGACTTTGGGTGTGAAGCTGAAAGTGTTTGATGACCGACCGTTCTCACTTTTCTTCTTCTCCTTCTTCTTGACCTCGACCACGTCTGATGAGCAGAACAGAAACAAAATGCAGAAGATTCCTCAAACACTCAGAAAACACAAAATTAAATCAGAACAACCATAAAATATAAGATACTCCATTTTTCATCTGGAGAAGAGATAATCATTCTTCAGAAAAACTCACGTTTCCCTGCAACCAGAAAAACTTTTCATCCTAAAGGAGAAATCTGACCTGTGGAGGTCGGAGATGAACTGCTGGACGTCTGGACGCTGGTCGGCTCTGGATGCACTGACAGTGACAGATGTGAAAATGTTTTAACGTGAGAAGGAACTGCCAGACATGTGTCTTCTGAAGTGGGCGGGCTCGACTGGAGCCAGAAGTTGGAAATGTGATGTTCCTCTTTATCATCTCAGTGACGTCATGAGCAGTCGACCAATAAGATCCAGCCAGTGTGTGACTCACCTGAGAGGACCGACACGGTGGCCTGCAGCTCTCCGTTACAGTGATACTCCCCGGCGTCCTCTGGCTGCAGGTCCTGGATCTGCAGGCCGTCGTTCCGGAAGCTGAGCCGACCCCCCTCCCTCTCCGGGCTCACTGTGCCGTTTCTGAACCGGGTCAGGATGAGCTCCCGCCTCTCGCCGTTCCTCCGGTGAAACCACCTCTGCTTGGGTTTGGGCGACTGGCCGCAGGGAAGCAGCAGCGTCCGGCCTGCAGCGACTGTGAAGTCACGTCCTGAGGACAAAGACGCAGAGATGGAGACACGGTGGAAGATTTTGATCTTCAGCTTCTTGTCACAGCCCAAACAGCCAAATAATAAATGTAACAAATACAATGAGACATTTATGAATTAGTAGATTAAGTTTGGCAAAAGAAATTTCAAATCATTTCATTAATTTATGAAACTATCAGTTGTGTCACTATTTTTACAGCAAAATGAAAAATTTTATTTAAAGTTGAGCGAATTGATACAAAGACCAAAATTCTCTTTAAAAAAAATATCTGGATTTAAATTTCAATTCTTTTTCTCACTAAATGTATTTAGTTGATCACTGAGTTGACAGGTTTTTAAGAACTATTCAGAATTTTACAGATTTCAGCTCTGGAAATCTTTGAAATGGGTGAATGAGGAATGAACTGTTGCCTCATATTCATGTTTCCGACAGACAGACTTTGATTCTCACACACAAACAGAAACCGCTGAGTTGAATCAGCCTGAAACTTGCTGTGAAATTTCTTCATTGTAGTCTGTTGTCTGTTTGTTTCAGTGTAAAAAGAGGAAACAGAAATGTTGTGATGTGACACATCAACCAGCTTCATACTGACAAAGGCTGATTCCCCTCAGCGGTGACATCCACCTTGAAAATATTTAACGTTAAGGAGAAATACGTTTGTTTTAAATTTAACCGAACAGAAGCCATAAAATCAAAAACGTTGGTTTCTCCTTGACCAACAGAATTACGGCATCGGGGCAATAAATGCGTGAAATCTCACGTTTTTTGAAACTCTGTGTGGGACTTAAGGGCCTGTGGGACAGGAAGTCAGGACCCAGGACCAGGAGCCCCTCCCTGAACTGTCCCAGATTCACCGTCCAGCAGCTGATGTAGCTCTGGACTCATTCTATCTACCGACCATCAGCAGGCGACTCCACTGGTCCTAACAGAAGTCAGACTGTTTTGAAGTCTATGGGAAAATGCTCCTCCTTCTCCCTGATCTGTCGGCTCGGTAAAAGCTCAACATTGTGGCTCAAAGTGCAGATTCTGAGATGGAGACAAAGATCGACATCTGGCTGAAGGTCTTGGTGCTCTAAACCTCTGGATCCAGACGTACCTGTCAGCACCTGCAGCTCGGCCACCAGCAGGTCGTTGCAGCAGTACCCGCCCTGATCCGAGGCCTCCAGCTGCAGGACGCACAGGCCTCCGTCCGACAGCAGCAGGTAGCGCTGCCGGTCCTCGTTGGTCTCGTAGCTCCCCCGTCTGGTCGTCAGGACCCGCCGGTTCTGACGAGTCCAGAAGACATGATCCGGATCGGAGCTGCCACAGCACAGACAGACTTGGTGGTCCTCTGGGACCGAGAGCCGGATCACCTTGGGGGAAGGACCAATTCCTGCTGTCCACTCTACACATAAAGTTTGGAGTTTGACAGGAGGTTCATGCAGTCTGAGGCCTAAATTTACCACTCAGAGGTTTACTCAGTTCCTGCTGATTTTCCACTTTTAGCCTCATTTCCTCTTTTATCTCATGGAAGCACTCACATGAACACAGGAAACATCATGTTCCGTCACAACAACCCAGAAATGATATTTAAATACTCATAAACACAGCATCAGTATTACTTTAGAAAATATTTGCATATCATCAGTCCTCAAATGTGAGACTGTTGACTTCTGTCAAAGTCGACTCTAAAAAAGAAAACAGCAGAACTGTTGGATTTATAAAAACATAGAAAAAGCTCTACAAGATATTATTTCAAAGAATTTATTCTCTCCTGATGCTGATGTTGATGTCGACTATGACAAAGTTGAAAAGGTGAGCCACCACATATTACAGTTTGCTCCAACGATGTTCCTGTTTAAGACTTTAATATGAGACTGAATAAGTTGCAGCAACAACAGTAATAATAATGATGAAATCTAAACCAAACTCTTTACGGAGCTGTTAAAGAAACAGTATATATCCGTATCATATCAATAATGGATTATTTACCTGTAGAGTTTTTGTGGCAGCTGATCAGAAAAGTTTGGAGAAACCAAACGAAACAGAAAATAATGAGACGCAGCATCTTTTGGAAAAACAGCAAACGAGAGCAGCCGCAGAGCTGACTGCGACTGTGAGTGTGTGTCTGTGTGTGCGTCCTGCTCATCTTCCTCTTCCTTGTGCGTTCTATCTGAAGAACGGAGCAGTTCGGACAGAGACGGATGATTTTACATTTTCATTTTATTTAAATGTTTTACAGATGAGAATCATTTTTATTTAAATTATCATGTTAAACTACTTTTTCCTTTTTTAAATAATCATCTCAACATCAATTTCTTGTTTTGGCTTTTGTCTCCAACATTTATTCCTGAGTATTAAAAAAATATATTCTTTTCATTGTTTTTCGAGGGGGTTCGTTTTTACAGAACGGTTGTCTTCCTTGAAATAACAAGACTTAATTCTTGTTTCTTAAATTATTAAGTGATTAGAGATGAAAATAGTCAGAGGCATTTAAACTGTTCGTGAACTCTTCAACATCTGTCAGCTGAATGATTTCCTCATTACTTTTAAAGCATTTTATAAATAAAGAGATCAAAACCAGAAACTAAGAGCAGAGATGGCATTTACATTTTACTGCACATTAAATATGCAAAAGTTCAAAATAATACAAAGAGCCATAACAACAGACAACACGACAACAATCCACACAACTTGACGTTGCCTCAGTTTGTGTGTTTTGGAGGAATGTTGACCAGAAAAAGCTGTGAAAGACAAAAAGATAAAGTGTGGAGCCGAAAGCTGAGTTTTACTTTCAGTTAGGACTCGTGAATAGAAGGCCACAACCCGAAGTGTGAGACTGAAGAGGAGGTCTGTTGTGCAAGATGTGCTTTTCTGCTGTGGCAAAAATCCAACAGAAACATGAACCTTCAGCCACAAACGATGATCAATCATGTTTCCATTGTAATAAGACTGGCAGCTTGTTACGGAGAGCACATGATGGTGACCAGGGCAGCACCTACCTGAAGTACAGTGTCAGATGTCAGAGGTCACCGATGGTCTGATAGAAAGCTGTCAGAACACACAGATCAGTCTGCTGTGTAGCTGCCGACAGTCCTGCAGTGGACCTGTGAGGATCAGATCTGGACCAGAAAGGAAGAAGTTGGTCTGGAATAATAATAATGAATACAATTCTACTCACTTGTGCATCTGTTGCTAAATGAAGAGACAAAAAGAGACAAAATGAAAAGAATTCAGGAGTACAGAAATAAAATAGGCCAACAGCTAACAGGCTAACTGGATCCTGGATCGGTGGTGTCACCTCCACCACCAGATGGTGCTTTGGAACTGACACCTGTGAACCTGCTCGGGTCCGAGAGTTGATCCCTGAGGTCAGAGGTCAAAGAAGCTCACAGATGTGAATGCTGCGAATCAGCTCTAAGCTGTTAAAGATGGCTTCTGCTCTATTGAACAGTTTATGGACTCAAACTGACCTGACCTGAATTCTGAACAACAGAGGGGGTCTGTGTCAGGACACCAGCGCACATTTCACAGAAACACACAACAGGAAATCTTCATTCTGAAATAGTGAGTGGAGGATGTGGACGTGCAGACAGCTCACACCCAAAGTAAGATGAACATCAGATACCAAGAATGAGTGTGTAAAAATTTTATTTAGTCCCATCACAGTGAGTGAAGCTGCCCCAGACTTGGCTTTGTAAAGTTATTTACAGCATGCAGACACAACAATCAGTCTAAAATTCATGTGACTACTTCTATTTTATGTTGTAATTAGATGACATGAAAGCACTATACATGTCCTCCACTGTTGTTTCCAGCCACTTTGGGTTTTTCCAGTAAATAATACGTTTTGTTGTTGGTTGGCTGTGATGAGTCTGTGGATCAGAAAAAAGATGAACATTATAATATCTTGGTTGAAGTAATATTGGGGTGATCCTCGTTGGCATCAGTTGAACAGGTACCCATGTTCAAATTCTTGTTTATATACGTGATTTTTGGTTTCCCATGTGTGACGGCAACATAAATAAAATAAAACAACAAATAAAAACCGACCTGGGCCTTTAACCTCGTTTCATATATCGACCAATGTGTTCATCACATAAACAGATCCGTGTTTAACATCTATGAGAAATTCGTAAAAACCCCCAAAACATTTGTTGTTTCAATAAAATTGCAAAAAAACATAAACACGTTATAACTTAATATTCAACATAAAATATGAATGTATGCACAGCTCTACCTGTTACTGATAAATGTGCCTTTATAGACACAGCAGACGTACATTCGATGTTAATAGAGCTGCCTGGATGAATAATGTGTGTTTTGTGATAGATCTCTGACGCCAACTGTTTTAGACTACCTTCATTATTTCCAGGAGGAGAATCGTGGCCAGCCAAAGAATAAAGAGAGTCCGAAGGTTGAGAGGTTCCTGTTAAAATGAAAATATTATTTGTCAGCTATCAGGTCAGTTTGTAAATAACTGTGTTTTGTGTGCGTGGTACAGGAACTTAAAGTGAATTAAGTCAGGATCTTACCGCCTCTGTTGGCCGTCACTGGCTGGTCATTGATGGTGCAGTATGTGGGATTGTTCTGGTTTGAGTCACCAGCTGAAAGACATTTATAAATTGGAACATCATGTTATGACACAATAATGTGATTTTATCTCTATTTATTTCGATTGCAGAGTTCGGTTCTTGGTGGTGACATTTTTTGGATTTACCTGGAAACGTCACCAGGTTGTACACATCTGCTGGTGCTACAGATCTGACTGCACATGAAAAACAAGACAGGGAAAAGAAAAAGCTGAAAGTTTTGCAATCATCAAACGTAACACCTGAAATGTCTATAGTTTAACAATAATGAGGAGCGATCATCACAGTTTGGTGAAGGTTTCAGACATCTTGGATTCTTGAAAGCAGATTTGACATTTTGGCATGGAGACTTCAGGCAAACGTTAAAATATGGACCTTAAATTATGTCTGCTAATAAGAATGGACAAGAGCAAAGAAGTTCGTCTGCAGGAAAATGAGCTTTTATTTTTTACCATTTGAAGGTTCACCCTGCATTTCTTCATAGAGAGCGTTTTCGTCTTCACTTCCTACAAATAACGATTGAGGAAGTCACATTGTGAGAAAACTCTGAATAATCATCACAGTTCACTGCTTTAAACGAGATTCTATTCAAATGAATGTGTCACTGTTAGTTATAATGGCTTAAACTGTAATCTCACAGAGAACTAGTGGCCTGTTAGCCTTGGAGCTAAGCTAACTAGATAGCTCTTTGGTGAACCAATCCACACATTTCCACACAAATTTCCAGCTTTCAGGTTTTACTCAACTTTTAGGCCTTCGTCTCCACCTGAGGTAACAGAAGATGATGATGATGATGATGATGACGACGAAGAGCAGAATGAAGGCGATGATTATTCCTAACGCCCAAACTCCAGGAGCAGCTGAAAACACAATTAGGGATTTGTATAAATGAGATTGAATGGATTTCATGAAGAGCTGCATTAGATAACTAAATAAATAAATAATTTGGTTGTACTTGTCAGTGTTGCTGTTGTGTGGGGTAGAAGAAAACAAAGTGCTGAGCCAAAACAAAGATAAACTTGGACAACAAATAAGATTATTTAGTTATATTAAAAGTTAGCCTGCCAGATATATTTTATTAGCTAGGCTAGCTGAGAGTGTTCAGACTGACTCAGCTCTCATTTATTTTAAATATGAAGAGAAGCAGCTTAGCGTAGTCTGGAAACAATAGAAACTACTAGCTTGGCTAGATTGAAGACTAGTCTCATCTAAATATGGTCACTTCTAGTTCCAGAAACAAGATGGCCGACAGTCAAACGAACCAATGGGTTAGGGTTAGGGTTGATGCTGAAAGGTGATTGACACAGAGTCAGCATTTAAGTTTTACGTTTTTCATGGATTTCTGGTTTCTCACCTTCATCATCTTTGTCACCTTTGGTCACGTTCAGGAACACAGCTGTTCCACCACATCTGTACAGTCCAGAGTCTTCTCGTTGTGCTCCTTTTAGAATTAAGCTCCTGCCCACAGTGGAGACAGAACCGCTGATATTTTGTTGCTCTCCAGCTCTTTCTTTGCTCCATTCTGGATGATCTGATTGTCCGACACCAGCAGAACAATTCAGAGTGATGTCTGTGTTAACTGAAGTGTTGATTATATTTGTCCCTGTAAACAACAAAACACTGAGTGAGGATCAAACTCATGCTGATACGTATATGAATCATATTTCCTGATTTTTGTTCACTCAGTTGTTGTGGCTGATCTACAGTGAAATCTAAATTCTGAAGAAGCTTAAAGTCAAATGTTTTGTTAACTTGTTGCAGAATAGACAGACAGATGTTTTCAGAAGAACAGTGATGAGTGTGATGTTACCTGATGGGATCACCGTCAGTTCCACAGCTTCTTCATTGTTACACAGATATCTTCCACTGTCTGAAGGAAAGGGTCTCTGAATGTGCAGTGACCTCCACTGATCAGGCACAACAGTGTATCGTCTTCGTGGGTCATTGTGTCTTTCCTCTGCGCCATCATCACCTGTAATTAATTCTACTTTAGTTCCATTAGGAAACACTCGGCTCCAGGTCGCTTTACCCTCCACAGGCCGAGGACAAGGCAGATTCAACGGGCGCGTTACTCCCTCTACTTTATAGATTCTTTCTGAAAAACAAAAAGAGGGAAACTCAACTTTAAGAAAGAAACCATTAACAATTTCATCATGTTACTCTCCATTTATGATGCTTTTTAAAAAGACTTGCTCATTCTCAGTTAGAAACCTCACATAGCATCAAAGGTCCACATATTCTGAGAACAGCCTGTGAAGCGCTGACGATAAACTCCTTTTTTCACCACCTATAATTTATTGTATCGCACAGAAAACTCTTTTTCCTGCAGCTCCAGACAGACGATATAAACCTGCCCTGATGGCTTTGGCTCTTTAAACCACAAACCTGCATGTCAGCACTTCAAATTTACAGATGTTAAAATATGGACCTTTAATGACCTTTAAACTTAAAGTTAAGTGATGAATACTGATGACTGACAGGTCAGCATCACTTTGTCTCACACTGTTTGGTGCTGATTTCAAAAAACAAACAAAATGAAAACAACCAAAAACAGTTTGATTAAACCGGATTAATGATGAATTACCTGCTGCGACATTCCAGCCCAGAACAAACGCTAACAGGCAGCTGTAGCTGCTTAGCCTCATGGCGAGACCGACTGAAGCGACAGAGCCGATCACACAGAGAGCCCACAGCAGGAACTCATCTCTTTATGAGCTTTCGCAAACTCTGTTCCTCTTTGAAAACCACATCGACAACTCCCATTCACATCACATCTGCACTCTAAATTCAGTTTATCGCACTCTGAAATGAGGACAGAACAGGGCCTGATTTCATCATTCCTGCTCTGATTCAGCAGCTATTAAAGGTGTTAATGTGAAGTTATCTGCCTCTCCTTTTCTGCTCATTTGTGAAGTTACTGGAAAAGTAGGAAATATATTATATTAGGAAATAGGATATTATAAGAAATATATTTAATGCATTGCTCTGGGTTCTGGTCTTGTTTTTGTTTTGACAGAGAACTGTGTGAATCACAGCCGTCTGTAATGAGATGAGGATCTCTGTCACGTATGGAAACCAAAGCTCGAACAGCAGCCGGACAAAGAGGGCAACAAATGTTCCTGAACGCACCGCTGAAGTAGAACACCAACCAGGTTAGATCAGGTTAGCTCAGGTTAGACCAGGTTAGCTCAGGTTAGACCAGGTTAGCTCAGCTTAGATCAGGTTAGACCAGGTTAGACCAGGTTAGCTCAGGTTAGACCAGGTTAGCTCAGCTTAGATCAGGTTAGACCAGGTTAGCTCAGGTTAGATCAGGTTAGATCAAGTTAGACCAGGTTAGCTCAGGTTAGCTCGGGTTAGCTCAGCTTAGATCAGGTTAGACCAGGTTAGACCAGGTTAGATCAGGTTAGCTCAGGTTAGACCAGGTTAGCCCAGGTTAGCTCAGGTTAGCTCAGGTTAGCTCAGGTTAGATCAGGTTAGCTCAGGTTAGACCAGGTTAGCTCAGGTTAGATCAGGTTAGACCAGGTTAGATCAGGTTAGATCAAGTTAGACCAGGTTAGCTCAGGTTAGCTCAGCTTAGATCAGGTTAGACCAGGTTAGATCAGGTTAGATCATGTTAGATCAGGTTAGCTCAGGTTAGCTCAGGTTAGATCAGGTTAGACCAGGTTAGCTCAGGTTAGATCAGGTTAGATCAAATTAGACCAGGTTAGCTCAGGTTAGCTCAGCTTAGATCAGGTTAGACCAGGTTAGACCAGGTTAGCTCAGGTTAGCTCAGCTTAGATCAGGTTAGACCAGGTTAGATCAGGTTAGATCATGTTAGATCAGGTTAGCTCAGGTTAGCTCAGGTTAGATCAGGTTAGACCAGGTTAGCTCAGGTTAGATCAGGTTAGATCAAATTAGACCAGGTTAGCTCAGGTTAGCTCAGCTTAGATCAGGTTAGACCAGGTTAGACCAGGTTAGACCAGGTTAGATCAGGTTAGATCAGGTTAGCTCAGGTTAGCTCAGGTTAGACCAGGTTAGATCAGGTTAGATCAGGTTAGATCAGGTTAGCTCAGGTTAGATCAGGTTAGATCAGGTTAGATCATGTTAGATCATGTTAGATCAGGTTAGCTCAGGTTAGATCAGGTTAGATCAGGTTAGATCATGTTAGATCAGGTTAGATCAGGTTAGATCAGGTTAGCTCATGTTAGATCAGGTTAGCTCAGGTTAGATCAGGTTAGATCAGGTTAGATCAGGTTAGCTCATGTTAGATCAGGTTAGCTCAGGTTAGATCAGGTTAGATCATGTTAGCTCAGGTTAGCTCAGGTTAGATCAGGTTAGATCAGGTTAGATCAGGTTAGACCAGGTTAGATCATGTTAGATCAGGTTAGCTCAGGTTAGCTCAGGTTAGCTCAGGTTAGACCAGGTTAGATCAGGTTAGATCAGGTTAGATCAGGTTAGCTCAGGTTAGACCAGGTTAGATCAGGTTAGCTCAGGTTAGCTCAGGTTAGCTCAGGTTAGATCAGGTTAGCTCAGGTTAGATCAGGTTAGCTCAGGTTAGATCAGGTTAGCTCAGGTTAGCTCAGGTTAGATCAGGTTAGATCAGGTTAGATCAGGTTAGACCAGGTTAGATCATGTTAGATCAGGTTAGATCAGGTTAGCTCAGGTTAGCTCAGGTTAGCTCAGGTTAGACCAGGTTAGACCAGGTTAGATCAGGTTAGATCAGGTTAGACCAGGTTAGATCAGGTTAGATCAGGTTAGCTCAGGTTAGCTCAGGTTAGACCAGGTTAGATCAGGTTAGATCAGGTTAGATCAGGTTAGATCAGGTTAGCTCAGGTTAGATCAGGTTAGATCAGGTTAGCTCAGGTTAGATCAGGTTAGCTCATGTTAGATCAGGTTAGCTCAGGTTTCACCATAAATGTAACGCCGCTGCAGCAGGAGAAGAAATTACTACCTGAGTCAACGCATAAATTTGGATGGACTCTTCCATTGATTTTACATTTAACAGTCAGAGATCGTAGCTTTCAGGTATAAATATAAATGGGAATCCAATCTGATTTTCCTTTGGGTCTAGTCCATCAGGAGAGAAGCGTACTGGGAAGCAGTTCAAAATGAAATGTCAAAACATCAAGCTGATTAGCTGGTTAGCGCAGCTTAGCCCAGGCTAGCTCATGTTAGCCTCCATCTGACAGATTTGACCAGCAGGCCATGATGACTTGTCTTCCGGTTAAATTCATGTTCTCGTAGTTTATATTTGAAATGAAAACTATATAAAGCTAAATGTGCAAACTTTACTCTAATGAAACTTCTGGACCATCTTATGCTCTGATCCTCAGCCCGACAAGATGGCTGACGGAAAAATGGCAGCCTGGAGGCTTCAAAATGGCGGCTCACACTCTGGTTGGTGACATCAGAGGGAGTTGCGTCTGAAGCCACTTCACAGCTCAATTTCACAGGTTTCTTTGTGTTTCTGACAAAAACTCTGTGATAACCAGAAAGAGACAAAAGACTGACTTTCAGAATCATCCGTCAAAGGCAGCGATGACGGGAAACTTGTAACTGGAATCAAAATAATGGCACGATGCGCTGAGAACAGTTATGACCTCGTCTGCAGCCTTGTTTTCCGCTGCAGAAGGACGGTTGGAGCGGTTGTGTGTTCTGTCCAGCAGAGTGTGTTTCCACACAGTCGCTCTGTCGTTTTTCACGGTGTGTGAGTCGGCGGCGGTGGTCATAATGTTACGGCTGATCCAGGTTAACAATGTAACGCGTTCTGTGTTGAGAAGGAAACACAAGAAGAACAACACAACAAGCACAATTTTAATGTTTTATCATATTAACAGTCCTGATGAAGACTCAAGTGGACTTTGGGTCCTGGAGGTGGAGCCTTCAGCAGCTCAGCCAGATGTAGAAACCAAACACGGAGCTCAAAGAGCAGCAAAACTGGCTCTGATTGTTTTGGGTTTGGAGCCATTCAGGCAGAATGAGGACTGTTCAGCATTTAGTAAAGTGATGTGTGGCAGCTCTTATAACGCACTTTGATGAAGTCTCGTTTTCCTCCCCATTCATGTGTAGCCCCGCCCCACAAACGGAACGGTGACCTCATGGCGTCCAAACCTGGAGTTCAGACTTGTTTGTTGAGTTTGTTGAATCAGTGATGTGTAACAGGAAGTTCAGCAGCATTAACATGTTTCTTTATGTTTTATTCTGACAGAACAACAACAGCAATAATAACTAGAAAATTCCAAGAAATTTTGAAGTGCCACGGGTCGGCGTCCCCTCGCCCGTCGTCCCCTCGCCCGTCGTCCCCAGCCCGGACGAGCAACCCACGTACCGTCATGCTGTCGAAAGCCATTCTGGTGAAATTTCCGTTTGGAGAACCGATTGAGCTTGATTCTGTGAGTGTGTCTGTATATCTGTCTCTTTGTATGTTTGTGTATATGTGTGAGTGCGTGTGTATATCTGTCTTTGTGTATGTCTGTGTATATGTGTGAGTGCGTCTGTATATACGACTCTATTTGTGTCTGTGTATACGTGTGAGCGCGTGTCTATATCTGTCTCTGTGTGTATGTCTGTGTATATGTGTGAGCGTGTGTCTATATCTCTCTATTTCTGTCTGTGTATATGTGCGATTGTGTCTCTGTATATGTGCGAGTGCGTGTCTCTGTGTGTGTCTGTGTATATGTGTGAGCGCGTGTCTATACCTGTCTCTGTGTGTATGTCTGTGTATATGTGTGAGCGTGTGTCTATATCTCTCTATTTCTGTCTGTGTGATTGTGTCTGTGTATATGTGTGAGTGTGTGTCTCTGTGTGTGTCTGTGTGTGTCTGTGTATATGTGTGAGCGCGTGTCTATATCTGTCTCTGTGTGTATGTCTGTGTATATGTGTGAGCGTGTGTCTATATCTCTCTATTTCTGTCTGTGTATATGTGCGATTGTGTCTCTGTGTGTGTCTGTTTATATGTGTCTCTGTGTGTGTCTGTTTATATGTGTGAGTGCTCAAGGTCAGAGGTCAAGGTCTTCTGAGCCGTTTAAACTTTGAACAGCGTTTCTGTGACAAAGTATGACGAAGCAGCGAGGCTCCAAAGTGAGGTGGGTTTAATCCACAGCAACAGCTGCACACAGACCTGTGCTGAGGGACCTGCGGTTGCCACGGTGATTTGCGAATTCAGTCTGGTCAGAGCTCAGACTCCCTCCAAAACTCTCCCAAAATTGGCTTTGGACCACCTCCCGAACTACTTCGAATTGCGAGCAAACCGTAGCTCCGTTCCCAAAAGCGAAAACACCGTGAGAGGCAGAAGAGTCTGGGGATTCCAGCAGTCTTTGTTTGATTTGAAAAGTCCTTAAAATGAGCGTGTAGGGACAGTGCGAAGTCAGAGTGAAATTGTTTTTAGTGAAACCTTGATTTGCATTGCAGTCAATTGGGGCAAAAGCAGGTGTTGCTGGCGCTCTGAGCGCAACTGTGTAAATTTGGTGAGGAGTAGAGCTCTCCAACTTAGATTTTCTGAATCCCAAGACCTGTGTCTACGTTTTCCCAAAAAATCATTCGTCTCCCTTTCACGGTTTGGCCGTGAGCTCGAGTTAAAAATGAAAATGTGGGTGAAATTTTCACAGTGCTCTCACTCTAGTTAACGAGCCTCTCCACTCTAACTTGGAGGAAAAAGTGAATCGGACTGCTCCTTTGAACGCTCGTAGTTCGAAAACCGTACGGTTTAGGAGAAAAAGGTTTGATGTTCTGGAAAGAGCACAAGATTTCCTCCGTTTTAACGTTTGAATGACATTTCTAGGTGCACGTATGACTGAGCTACGCGACTGAGAAAATAGGTGAAATTCGGAGGCGATTTTTCTCCAAACCCCATTCATTCCTATGGAAGATTTTTTGCTGGTTTTTTGGGAATAACTTTGGGAAAAATCGGAAAATCTACTCCCCAGAACTTAGCACACTTGTCCCGATCGAGCCGCACGTTTTGATATATATATTGCAGGGCTACGTCAAGCGGTACGACCCGCATTAACTGCCGAAAAACGTGCTATAATAAGAATAATAAGTATGGAGAAGATTAAGTAGTGCCTCGTGCTATGCACAGAGGCACTACTTCTACTGTGTAGAAGTAGTGGCCTCTGTGCTTATAGCCCGTGGCACTAAATAATAGTAAACCAGAAAAACTTATAGGAGCTGTCTCACTGGACGATCTGGAGGACAGGACGTCTCTGTCCCTTCAGTAAATACAAATATAATGTTGTTATAAGTTGACGCAGGTGTCTTTTCTCTCCTCATCTGTGATGACATCCAGAAAAACGGCTGGTTCTTCATCACAGAAGTACAGACCAGAGTCATCCAGCCGAACTGCTGTCACAGTCAGCGCCTTGTCCACGGCTGAGACATGAAAGCGACCTCCCTGTGCGTCCTCGCTGGGCCTGATGATGCAGCTTTGTCCACCGGTCTCTCTTCTCCATGATGGAACTTCATCCTGTCCAAAAGCAGCAGCAGGGCAGGACAGACGGACGCTGGTCTTCACCTTCACGCTGACTCTGCTGGTTCCTGAGCACAGCCAACAAGTTTCCAAATTGATATCAAATCCAGCTCTACACAAGGATGTTTAAGAGAACTAATAAATCCACCTTGGATAAAAGTAAAATCCAAGATGGCCACTATTAAAAGAAGGGCAGTGTTTTCTAATTGCACATTTCCTGGGTGGTTCAGTGTCAGACCCAGAGTCCAGGCTGATGTTACCTGATGGGATCACGGTCAGATCTGCGGCTGGCTCACAGTTGCAGTAGTATCTGCCGGTGCTGGAGACAGAAGCTCTGAAAATGTGCAGAGATTTATCTGCTAACGAGCTGTATTGTTTGTGGGAGTCTTTAATGAGTCTGACGTCCCTGTCGCCGTCAACCCGCAGTATGTCCACCTTGTCTTTGCTCCACACCACCTGAGGCATCTCAGGGCGAGGACACGGCATGGAGGTGGATTCCTTCAGCCGGATTATCTGATGGATTATTTCTGTAACAAACACAGTTACATTCATAGAGACTGTGATGTTGCCTTCTGATTGTCTCACCAACCGGATCTGTATTAATCTCAACCGGCCGTCCGGACTTCTGGGACTTTGTGATGTCAAAACAGAGCAAGCCCCGCCCCCAAATCCCATCCAGCCGTGTTTTAGCCAAAATCTGCTGTATTTTTATTGGTTGCATAGAACACAGTCACACAATCTGAAGTCATCTCCTCTCTGCTGATTGACAGACCTGAGAGAGGAGCTGGAAAACTGCACTGAGATTCTAAAAACAACAAACACGTCTTATTATGGATTTCCACCCTTCAAAATGAAAAACTGCAGGTTTTAAGGAGGACAACTGAGAACGAAGTGTCAGCTGGTTACCTGCAGTGGCGTTCCAGCCCAGAATCAGGGCCAACAGGCAGCTGTAGATCTTCACCTCCATGTTGTCAAGTTGTTCTGAGCTCTGAACAGGAACAGAGTCTTTATAAAGCTCTTCAGAAAGAAGCCACAACTTCAGAAATATCTGCCTGTGGTCCACTATTGCCTTTCCTGTGAATTTAGGTGTGAAAACCATCACCAGTGACAAACACTGTGTTGCGTTGGTCGCTGTTTAGTGACTTGCCAATAATTTCATGATAATTTCAGGGTTCTTTGGGTAAATTCCCTGAAATGAAAAAGCCTATCAGCAGTCAGGATGTGTGTTGAGTGGAAATGATTGACCTCAGACCTCGCACACTGAAGCTGTAGCCCTGCAGACAACACGTCTCGTTCTAAAGGCCCTCAGTTTGAAAATGTTGGGTCAGATATGGAGAAAGGTCCTGTTTACAGTTTACATATTCACTTGGCCACACTGAAATTCTGATGAACTGTGCAGCTCTGCTTGTACTTCGGGATGAAACGCACAACGCACAAACGCAAATAACAGACTCTGACTCCTTCACTCTGTCTATGATTCATCAGTGACAGCAGAGATAATATGAGCTAATGTCCTCAAAAACCGCCAGAACGGAGAAGCTGATGTCATTACCTACTATGGAGATACCAAACAAGACAACACCGTCTGTGACATCACACTTCCGTTTAGAAACATCCATGTTTTGGATTTGTGAGAAGTTTTGAAGATTTAAGGTGTGTGGTCGAAATTAATATTAAAAGAAAACTCTTACACATATTAACTTATTATATTTTGATTTATTTCTTATCATTTACATATGCTGTTCGGACAGCAGAAGAGCAGATGATGAGAAATTTCAGTCTGGATTCTTTTTACAGACAAACACTGAGAATTGGGGGAATACTCAAATAAGTCATGCTTAATGAACTGCACTGTAACTGCTGGGATCTCCACGTCATCTTCACCATCGTGGGCGGATCGGTGGGCGGGTTAGTGCCACCTCATCGTCTGTCAGTGGAGAGTGACCACAGAGTAGGCGACAGCTGACGGACCTGAGCTCCCCATGTCTGTAAAATGAAAGTTTCTCTGAGACTTTAACTGGATTAGTACAGAACCTGGACCTGATGGACCTTTAAAGCTCATTTCTCACCTCGTGCCGTCCGACAGACTGATTCATCGTTCACTTCGTAATAGACCGGAGGTGCTTCCAGATTTTCTACCAAAATGTCACAGAATATTGGTAATTAACTCTGATGTCATCTCCAAAGGAGTGTTTACGTCTATTTTTGGTTTGAAATCATTTTATTTCATTTCACCTCTTTGTTTGAGCCAAAACTTTCTATTTGAAAGGAAAGCAATGATGACGGCGAGGAAGAGGAGGACGGAGGTCGAGGTTATTCCTATCACCATTTGGAGAAATAGCCGTTGGACTTCAGGAAGAAAGACAAGACAAAAAGGAGGAAACGGTCAAACAGCATGAAGACCGACCTGCAGGAAACCTCAGACAGTTCAGCTCAGAATGTTCTATTTCAGTCCATTTTAAATGTCATTCTGTTTCTGCAACAAATCTCCAACATACATGTTTACATGTCTAATTCATTTTAAAGTCTTCCTATTCAGCCACATCAGGAAGACGGAGCGGGAGAAGCTGGAAGAAACCGAAGGCCCGACGGAAGAGCCGGGAAACACGTGGACAGCGACGGTAACGGTGATCGTCATGGTAACAGGGAATTTTCAGGGAGGATTGGGAAGCTTTATTCCTGAATTCCACGATAAATAAAAGTGTATTTCACTTCTGAAGTTTTTAATACAGCAAAAGTTGAGAAAATAATTCCGTAAAGATAAAAAGTGAGGCTGTCATTTGTTGTCCTACCTTTGTTTGGGGTTGAATGTGTTGTTGTTGTTGCTGTTGATTTTGTATGATGACCTTTGGTGAGAAAAATGAAAATGACAAATAACAGACTTGAACTGTCCTCCTGTGAGTATCATTTCAATTAACAACATTTAAATGGCATTTTCAAATATTTCTTATTTATATGTTTGTCCAGACTTAGTGTGAGTGGTGAGGTTACCTGATGGGATCACTGAAATCCTCATGACCTCTTTACCGTTACACAGGTACGTCCCGTCGTCTGCCTGGGTGACTTTGTCTATGTGCAGCGATTTATCTGATGATGTGCTGTAGTGTTTGTTTGGGCTCTCCGTGTGTATTTTCTCTCTGGTGCCATTCACTGTGAGAATCTTTTCAGTGATGTTGTTTCTGTTTCTGCTCCACATCACTGTTTCGTTCACAGACTGAGGACAGGGAATCGTGATGGGGTTTTTTTCTTTAAGTACTTTGATCAGTAGTTCTGCAAAAGACAGGTAGTTATTGTCAGAGGAACACAGTTGGTCAGTTCTAATTCAACATGAAAACACAGATCAAATGTTTCCTTCTTGTCCAAAGAAAAGTTCCTCTCATGTGTTTGGGTTGTTTCTATCTTTATCTGATCAGGAGTTCTGCTCATTAATGATGAAAAATCAGCTCCAGATATCTGATTGTCCACGTCTGAATGAAAAACATGTAACTTGATAAATGAGAAAAATCTTTACCTGATGTGAGATTACAGCCCAGAACCAGAACTAACAGGCAGCTGTAGATGTTGGCCCTCATCCTGGCTCACACTGAATGTTTCACACAGGAAGCCGTTTTTATCTGAGCTCAGAGGAGGATGTCTTCATTTGTCCTAAAATGAAAACCGCGGTCTCCAGATATTTTTGTCTTTGTGCGGTTAGTTTAAACTGACAATGATGAATGATGTCACAGGCAAAAAATGTGGGAGGAAAATGAAATGAATGTAATTTGGGGTGAGATAAAACAAAATAATGATTATTTTCTGGTTTAGTTCTTTATTTTTAGAATCATTATCAGCAGCACACAAACCCCTTTGGCTTAAAGCTAAAAAAAAAACAACAACAACAACAAACAAAATATTAAAGTTTTTGTGAAAGAAATCTGGGTGAACAAGATGAATTGAATCAGCAAATTGCAAAATAAACAAAGCAGGATTCAGGAACTAAAGTTCAAGAGAACAAAACCACATTTGAAGGAACTTGGTTATTAGGTCAACCATGACGACAACCTGTTTGGTATCTTCTCACCATTTTAGGCGTTTAAATGTCATGCTGTCTGAGAAACCAGCAGGAGGGGAAGTCACAACTCAGAACGTCTCTTTTGTCATTTAAATTCTCAACAGCAGCAAAACTAAACTCCAGTTCTGGATCCTCAGCCTGAGTCTGGACTCCATTTAGTCCAACTACACATAAACATATAAACCTGCATTCTATCTGATGGCCAACAGGGGCTGGAAAATAAATCAGATTACATTGAAGTGTATGGGGAAAGTCCCTTTAATTGGCTGAGAACAGAGGATTTAAAAACTCACTTCCTGTTTACTGTCAGCTGATGAAGGATCACAGAGCACTCTCTGATTCTGCTGTGAGCTGGTCTTGGTTCTGGTCTTGGACCTTCTGCCGGACATATTTTGCTGCAAAAGACAGAAAACAAACAGTGAGATGTTGGACATCTATATATAGATTCATATTAATTGTAAATGGCTCATAATCTGGACTGATTTAGATGAAGGATTTAATAAATCTGACTTCAGATGCAGGTCAAACTGGCCTCACCTTCTCTCCAGGTGAAGATAAGGATGCTGACCATGGTGAATAAAAAGAGGATTCTAAGGGCCGTGTGAACAGACAGTCTCCACAGGGGAGGAGTATCTGGAAGACAGCAAGACATTCAGATTTAAAAGAATTTTTGATACAGATCAAAAAATAAAACCTTCAACATGTCACATTTCATTCAAGTAATTGTCCTGCTTCAGACAGTTTGTACTGCAGAGTTCTTCCGTGTCTGAAAAAGGAAACGAGGCAGGTCCAGTGTTTGTGCTTGCTGTTTGATGCACCATGAAACACGCTCTGTAGTTTGTAGTTAGAGACATATGCATGTGTGGGTTTGGTCACTTCTGGTTGCCGACAGTCAAACGAACCAATGGGTTAGGGTTAGGGTTGATGCTGAAAGGTGATTGACACAGAGTCAGCATTTAAGTTTTACGTTTTTCGTGGATTTCTGGTTTCTCACCTTCATCATCTTTGTCACCTTTGGTCACGTTCAGGAACACAGCTGTTCCACCACATCTGTACAGTCCAGAGTCTTCTCGTTGTGCTCCTTTTAGAATTAAGCTCCTGCCCACAGTGGAGACAGAACCGCTGATATTTTGTTGCTCTCCAGCTCTTTCTTTGCTCCATTCTGGATGATCTGATTGTCCGACACCAGCAGAACAATTCAGAGTGATGTCTGTGTTAACTGAAGTGTTGATTATATTTGTCCCTGTAAACAACAAAACACTGAGTGAGGATCAAACTCATGCTGATACGTATATGAATCATATTTCCTGATTTTTGTTCACTCAGTTGTTGTGGCTGATCTACAGTGAAATCTAAATTCTGAAGAAGCTTAAAGTCAAATGTTTTGTTAACTTGTTGCAGAATAGACAGACAGATGTTTTCAGAAGAACAGTGATGAGTGTGGTGTTACCTGATGGGATCACCGTCAGTTCCACAGCTTCTTCATTGTTACACAGATATCTTCCACTGTCTGAAGGAAAGGGTCTCTGAATGTGCAGTGACCTCCACTGATCAGCCACTACAGTGTATCGTCTTCGTGGGTCATTGTGTCTTTCCTCTGGGCCATGATCACCTGTAATTAATTCTACTTTAATTCCATTAGGAAACACTCGGCTCCAGGTCGCTTTACCCTCCACAGGCCGAGGACAAGGCAGATTCAACGGGCGCGTTACTCCCTCTACTTTATAGATTCTTTCTGAAAAACACAGAATTTTGAGATAAAAAAAATAAATGATGCCTCTTAGCATGAATGACTTTGACTCATGAAGAGTCCATTCAGGAAAGACAATTAAACTTTGAGCAAGTAAATAATAAATATGATGTATTAATAAGAATAATTACCTGCGGTGAGATGGCAGGCCAGCTCAAAGAGCAAAAAGCAGCTGAAGACTTGCACAGTCATCTTCACACTTCTTTCACTTGTAGTTTGCCTCCTCTTGAAGGTGAGAAGAGGAAGTAACCCTACATGCATACGACGTTCTTGTGGTCAGGTATGCCAGTGAATCACACAAAATGGATTCTGAGTACTGATGTTGGCCTGTGGTCTATTTATTTCCCAGGAGAGTAAAGTGCAGTTTTGTGTATGTGCAAATGAAATTGCAAATAGAATCGTTGCATTTTCCTTTTTTTCTGGTCCCAAATAACAAACAAGCACAACATTTGTCAATGAAAGTGCTGCAGTGGAATTGCTTCATTTGCACATTGACTTCTATTGGCTTCGGTGCAAAATGTATCGATAATTCTGATTATCGGTGTCGGTGTTGTTGTTATCAATGATTTTTGCTCCTTTAGTGTTTTCCGCTCTTGTCCTCCCAGCTCCAGGTGGCGCTGTGTTTTCTGACCGACAGAGGAGGACTGAGCCCAACATGGAGGCACAGGGCTGCCTTCTCTGCGGTTATGTAATAACTCCGCCTTTGTTGCACAAAACCAGGAATGAAAATGAACTCCTGAGTGGGAAGCACAGTCATATCTGATGGTTTGGTTTCATAAAGCTTATTTTTCCTGGTTTCTGATGCAGGACACGTTTTATTTTTCTAACGCTCGAATCAACGTGAGCTTCACTAGAACGGGATTCCCATTTCCTGGCAGCCTGTGATTGGCTGGGGCGCTTGTCAATCAAACACCAGCTCGACATTCTGTCTTTATGATTAGTTAATTTAACACGTCGATCAAATTTCGGCCCGCCGATTGGTCCAAATCATCTCTATAGCCCTCTATCCAGCTGATGGCTATCGGCGAAATTTAATTGGTCCGCTCGCCTGTCGATCACGCGGATCTTCCCTCTCATTGGCTGGTCCCGTGCATGTGGGCGGTGGGCTTTGGACAAACGTTTCCTTGTGTGTCATATGCGGAGCAGAAGGGAAGTCTCGGATAAATCCGCTCCGGAGGCTCCGGCCGGACCCAAACATCACTTTTCCCGCAGCGGAGAATCATCTCATCGGGAGTAATAAATGAAATCCCCGCCCGGTAGCAGCTAGCTCTCTGCATGCTAAAGCTATCGGTGGGAGCCGGTCGGTGTTAGCCGCTATCACGTCGCCGTCTGAGGCCGCCTTTGTGGCCATGAGCACCGACTTACTGTCGGAGCTGGACAGCCGGTTCTTCGCCGATAACCTGCTGACCAGCGAAGACTGGGGTGAGTGACCCGGGTGACCCCGGTGACCCCGGTGACATGTTTCTGTGAAAATGGCCTCCCGGTAAACTGTCCACTTTATTCATCATTAAATTCAACCAACATTCATTCACACTCATTATCGACACCGACGGATCACCTTTAGGAAACTAAATTAATTAAGGAAGTAATTTCCGGTCAGTTCGCTAATTACTTAATCAATCAAGAGCTGACCTTTTTGGTTCACACCTAAACCTTCATGACCTGAGATTAGGTGGGCCACATCCCCACATTTTCTCATCCTCTCTGTCACATTGACCAGCATAAGTGATGAATAAACACAAATATCCATAAAGTGCAAATGAAGCTCCAGGTATTGTGTGTGTTTGTGTGGCCCCGGTGGGTGAGAGCAGCATGTTGGACCATCCAGGGCTCTGAGCCGGTGTTGGATCCAGACAGGGACTCATCCTGTGGCCTTGCCATGTGAGAACCAACTGGAGCCAAACGTTGGCTGTCACGGTGAGAGTGAACGGCCATTAGTTCTCACACATCTGTGTGAATGAAAGATAGATTGGACTGCACTGTTATCGGTCATCTGAAACCTCATTAGGTCAGATTAGATGAGACTTTAATGACCCCAGTGAGAAAACTGGGTCAGAACAGCAGCAGGAGTTAATACACGGGACATTTACACCCAGTGGAAACACAGGCGGTGATTACAATATCTGAAAGTTGTGTATCAACAACTCACACTGTGCTTTTAACCGTGTTGTGTCCGTCTTTTAGTTCATTTGTAGATTTATGAAATGTGAAATGATATAAACCTTTTATCAGCTCTGATATATCCACCATTCACACCTGCCTGAGGGGGCGTGGCCTGTTTGTTTCAAAGTCCACATGCATATTTACTACTGCGCACCTCATCTAAACATGCAAGGTATGATGGGGGAAATGATAGCACGGAAAAGGTTGGTTTCCTTTCTATTCAGATACTAAAAGTTAAACAGGAAGTGGAGGATTAACCACACACCTGATCAGTGTTGTAGATAAGTGTGCTTAACGCGGAATGTGTTGACCAACTCCCATGATGCATCAGTCCAAGGTTCAAGGTAGAAAACAGACTGCCGCTTGCATGGGGGGGTTGACTGTGTGTCGTTTTCTCCTCCTGCTATGTTCGTACTCAACAGCAGCGTTCATGGGTTAACGGCTGTTTGAAGCAGTAATAACACACATCAACATCATTAAAACTGAGACCAGCACTAATAATGACTTATATTATTAAGATGATAGAAGCAGTTCCATCAGCAGAAGTTACAGGTTTGATGTGAGAGTTTCTGAGGGAGGAAGGAGTTGGGGGTTGGTAGATAAGTCTTCAGTGGTGAGAGGGAAGCTGTCACAGTCTCTTTGTTAGCATTTCAGATGTAAACGGAAAATTGATGTGATGATAATGTTCTTTTCTGTAATGTTTCCTCAATAGAACATTTTGGGTCTGTAGAGTGTTCTCAAACGGATCGTTTGAAAACATCAAGGCTTCCAAGGAAGTTCCAGTCCAACCAGTAAAGTTGATGTGTTAGGAGCATTAATCAGCTTGTTCATGAGGTGGCATCTTGTCCTGATGTGTTGTTGAAAGTGTGTTTTCAGAGAAGTGTCTTTACTCTGACCCTGGAGCTGCTCGTGCCCCGTCCCAGTGGAGGTGTTTAATCCCTGTCCCCTGTCTCTCCTCAGATGCCTGTCTGTACCAGTGTGACAGCATGGAGGAGGGAGAGGAGGGAGACTTCAGCCGGGGGCTGAGATACGACACAGCGGTAAGGACACAGGCTGAGAGTGTAACTGATGCTCCAACACTCCACCTTCATACAGCTCAGGGTTCAACTGGTTCAGGTCTTTTCAAGTCAGCAGGAGAGGTCACAGACTAAGCAGCTTCCTTTGTCTTTGCTGCCCATCTGATTATGGGTACTGTAGTGTTTTTTTCTGGCAGCCATGATGGGTTTTAGTTCTTGCCACACTCACAGAGAGGAGACGTGCCTCCCCACAATGACTTTACCTCCAACAACATCACAGCATCTTCAGAATCAAATCAAATCAGATTTATTTGGATTGCGCCAAATCATAACAATGTTACATCAAGGCACTTTACATACAGAGCAGAACACATGCTGCTCCAGTGACTGTGCTTCAGTAAAATGATGTGAAAAAACACCACACCTCAGGTGGCTGCAGTTAGCTGCAGGTACTTCTGTCCCCAGAAGGAGGGAGGATTTGTTGGTTTTCTTTACCTTCTGCTGGTTTGGTTTTTGGGCTGTAACTCTGGCAAACCAAAGCATCAAAACATTACAGATGTCCACACGTATTCTGTGGAAATGTTTTGAATCTTTTTCTACAGTTTATGTTGAGTGAATTTAATTGTTTCTATTTGTTGTTTTTTTTTTACCCCTGATTCTTTCTTATCCTCCCCGTCTCTCTTCCTCTTCTCTTTTTTTCAACTTCTTGCAGTTCGACAATGACCTTGTGCTCACCCTCGATCCTGACAACCCCACATCACCGTGGCAACACAGTGACGACAACCTGCTCACAGGTACAGAGCAGCCAGCCAACCGAAGCTTGAGCAACCACTGTTGGCCTTTTGTTCCCACATCCCCTTTGTCTCCTCAGCCTCTGGAGTCTGTTTTTTTTTGGGTTTCTTTTAAGACTTTACAACATTTAAGATGGATTTTTAGTTCTAGCATAATAAAATGTGAAAATACAGTAGATAGTGTATTTAATAGGTGCTAAACTCAGTGTCGGATTAATTCGTATTTAAATTGTCTTACTCGTTTTAAACTGGTTGATTTAGGCTTTGTTATAAAAACTTTCATCAATATTCTGACTTTGGTGTTAAGCCTGATCTTTGCGCTGTCCGCCTGTCTTTCTCTGAAGGTGACACTTCGGTGATGAAGAATGAAATGACGATCACTCAGCCGTTACCAGTGGAAATGTGTATGTTTGTCCGTTTGGTAGAGTAAAACCTGTTTTACTGCTGTCCGTGTTTTTTTGTTTACTGGTCTACTTGCTTGTGTGCAGTGTTCCAGGTGAAAGCAGAGCCCCTTTCTCCTGCCTCCTCTCTGGGCTCTGACTGCTCTGTGTCCTCACCAGATCCACAGGTTTGTGTCTGAAACATGCTGTTGAGTCATTACTGAAGTTTCGGCCACCTGCCCTACATGATGCTGACAACAACTGTAATAATTGCAGGCTCTGGCAAAAAACATGCAGCAAAACTCAGGCAGGGAAACACAGAACTCTCTGAATGCTAAAGCTAGTGGTGAACTGATATGGCTTCAGTGGATAGCACAGTTTATTGTTAGTTATTGTTCTCAGGGAAAACCTCTCAACAAACATTTGTGGCAAAACAAACTCATTCACTTTCACAACTTCCAGCAGAACTTGTTAAACAGGATGTGCGAACCAATCTTGTCATTAACTCTGATTATCGAATATGTTTTAGTTACTCGACGTGTTCTGCTGCTGTCTCGGCAGCTTTTGAAAACAAAAATATCCTGAGTTACTGACTCTGTGGTCTTTCTCCTGAGTAGATCACAGTTAAAGGTGAAAACCCTCCAACTCCTCCGTACATGTACGGAGACGTGCTGGCTCCTCCGCTGGGATCCATGGAGGTAACTGTGGCGACAACATCGGTGGCCCCTCCTCAGACTCAGTTACCTGCCCTCACGAAGACGCAGCTCCAGACGCCGTTAACCACCCAGATGCCTGCAGTCATTGGTGGATTACAGACACAGGCTGCAGGTACGCCGATGCTATGGCTGCTCCAGTAACAGGAACCAGTAGTCTGGTTGGACAGAGTTGTTTTTGCATGATGGAATGATTTGGTGTCTTAACTCCAGGAGAAGCCGAGAAATATAAACCTGTTTCTCTTTATCTGCATGCAAATGACTCCAGTATTGGAAAACTCAAATGTTGTGTCGGTTGCTGCTGTTTAAATGACTCCTCCTCTGCTCCCTTCCCTCATTCAGTCCTGCCAAGTTCAGCCGCATTAAAGGCCAACACAATCCTGAGCACAAAACCCCCCATCCAGCCCAGACCTGTCTGTGTCACTACCCTGCCAGTCCCCCAGACCCCGGCACCGGCCAAGACCCTCATCCTGCAGGGCCTCCCCTCCATGGACCAGACCAGACCTGGTAAGAGACCTTAAAACAGACAGCAGAATCTCAGATTTGGGTTCTTCCTGCATCTCTGCTGTCTCTGCGTCAGCAGAGTTCAGAGTTCTTCCCTTCTTCCTCCCACAGTCGTCCTGTCTCAGTCCGTCTGTCTTGGTACCGCTCCTGCCATCGTCAAAATGGAGCCAGTCTCTCCCAGCATCCCTCAGCACTGCTCCAGTCCCACAGCCCCACCCAGCAGCAAACCCATCGTTCCGGCGACCACGACTTTACCCAGCAACAACTCCAGTGATATTGACGTGAGTAGGCTGGAAGTGATGTCTCACACCAGAGATCAATTTATTTAGGGGTGGAAAACTTTCTGAAGGAGCTGACTCAAAAAGACCGAAAACAGCCATTTCACCTGGACATGTTCAGGCTCTCTAACATGGAGCTGAGCTCAGTGTTCCATTGACGCCTCTTGTGTAACTGTGATATGTGATCGTTTCCCCTCGGGTGGTGGATTATATCACAGCTGTTGAATAATCCTTCCTCTGCTTCCTCCAACTCATCCTCCTCCTGAATGATTTCCATCCTCCCTCACCTCATGCAGATGAAGGTACTGAAGCGGCAGCAGAGGATGATAAAGAACCGGGAGTCGGCCTGTCAGTCGAGGAAGAAAAAGAAGGAGTACCTTCAGAACTTGGAGGCTCAGCTCAGGGAGGCTCAGCAGGAGAATGAACGGCTCCGCAGGGAGAACCAGGCGCTGAGGGACAGACTGGCTGGGAAAGAGGTGAGAAGGGAAACAACTGTCCAGATCTGGAACAGCTCTCCAAAAAACATATAAAGGCCCATGAAAGGATGAGCAGAACCAAATGTGTGGGGGAGGTGTTGTCAGCAGTCTGTACAGTCCATCTGTTCTCCAAAGCTACTCATCAGATAATATTAATGTGAAAAATACTATTTTATATTTGCTAAGTGTCCTTTATCAACAAAGGTTGACAAACCATCAGAAAAAATATAAAACACAAAAAAGCCAAATAAAATGGCTGAATTATTGTCATCAGATGGAAAACATAAAACAAATGTTCATCAAAAATCTGCAGATAAATCCACATGAAAGTTGTCTGATGCTGAACAAACGCTGAGCCTCTCTGTCCCATTGTGAATGAAAGAATCATTGAATGTCATGAGTGATGTGTGATCACAGTCAAGAGCAGCTGATTTCCCTGCAGTCTCTCCGTTAGCTGGTCTTGAGAGACGGCTCCGGCCTGATAAATGTACCAAGGAAGTAAATTAACTTACTGGAAACAACTGGAGCTGATGTGAAGAGTCATTTTGAACCCGTAGAACCTGTTAAAGAATGACTGGGAGTGTGTCAAACACCAACACGCGCTGATTCTGCTGTCTTTTTTTTTTTTTTTTTTGTTACTGAGATAATTTTTCCTGTTTCTCTTTTTCAGGGCAGCGACTCTGCGAGTAACAAGAGAGCCATCTGTGTCATGGCTGTTCTGCTGTTCATGACCTTCAGCTTCGGACCCGTCAGGTATCCGTCATACTTTGAACTCTTTAAACTTATTGCTCTGTTTTTTTGACTGTAATTTTGAAAGTTTCATTGCTGAAGTAGAAGTATACACTTGTTATTAAAGAACCTGAAATCTAATCTGCCCGTAATGTGATGAAGAAAAATAGGGTTTAAAAAAATGACGGTGATGTGAGTTTAATTTGATGTTGCTGTTCTTCCCCTCTGCAGCATCACAGACAGGAAGCTGTCAGTGAGTCTACAGGACGGTGTGACGTCGTACACAGGACGGAGGCTGTTGGAAATCGAACAGCAGGTGGCGGCTCAGCCTCCGAGCAGAGTGGAGGACAAGGCGGAGATGGACGAAGACGGAGCAGAGTCGGAGAGATACACTTCAGACTCGTATCACTTCAGGTGAGAAGAATTAATTAATTAAAATCAGCAGACTGAATCTGAACAGGTTTAAACTTTGGCTCATGTTTTTCATTTCTAAAAAACGGCACCAAGTGTTCACTGTAATGAGGGATAGAAGCTCCTAATGCTAGGAGGGCTCCACCTGCTGGAGCTCAGGAGAAGCTGCCTCAACTTCGCACTAAGAAAATCCACCTTTTGTCAAGAGTCTGGACCTTAATCCAGCAGAGACGGCCTCCCTGGTAGACTGAGCCAACCTAATCTAATTGTGTTTTGCAGGAACCTGAGTGACGTCTTCACTGACATGAAGGACCTGGTTCTCCAGGACATCGACCGGTACTTAACGTCCTCCGACTGCAGACAGTTCAACCGGTCTGAGTCTCTGAGGTCAGGTCCACCAGATAAACACATTCAAAAGTCGACAAAGCTGGAACCTGAACCCAGAAGCAGCTTCAGTGTTTAAATGTTTGTGTTTTTGTGTAAAGAGAAACGTGAAAAACACCAAAAGGAATGATTCAGCCGCTTTTATAAGGTTTTTCCTTTGAGACCAACAGCTGGTATCATATTTGGTTTGTTAGATATGAAGTCAGTCTCTGCTTCTCCTTCTTCTGGTTTCCCACTTGCTGACTTAGTGACCGTCCTCTTGTTCTTCAGGCTGGCTGACGAGCTCCGAGGTTGGGTTCACCGGCACCAGATCGACAGGAAGAAGTCTGGAGGGAAACCAAAGATGGCCAAGAAGGCCAAGATCGCCCAGGTAGAGTCCACCTCCTCTTCTTCACGTTCTTCACATTCCAACACCGCTGTTAGAATCTGCCCTAACAACACACACATGTTGTGTACCTTTTGTGCTGGAGAGACTTGACTTCCTGTTGATTGTTGTGTTGTGGCAGAAAGCTCAGCTGAGGAAGACAAACTTCTCCAGATATCTGCCCATTCAGGCGCATCGCTCCATAGAGAGGTAAGAGTCCCTGCTCCTAACACAAACCAGGACACGTCTTTCCTGATCTCCTGCTGAGGTTTATCTGTCTTAGTGACACTGTAACGGGTCTAATGCACGAGCTTTCAGTCAGGATTCAAGAGACGGACAAATTTAACTGTCCACATCTGTCAGAAGATATATTTGTGTTTTTAAGAGTCTGAAAACAAACGCAGTGTAGATGTACATCTCCTGTCTGAGCCAAAAAAAATGACTGACATGTCTGTCCCCGCAGTCAGCTGCAGGTACTTCCTGGTCCCGAGGTCACTTACAGCGACTTCCTGGACGCCATCGACCGTAGAGAGGACACGTTCTACGTTGTCTCCTTCAGACGGGTATGAACACGTCAACAGTGACAGCGTGTCCTCTGGTCATGTGACATTTTAGCATCAGTCAAACATGTCTCCTGTCTTCGTCTCCACAGGACCACCTGCTGTTACCGGCCATCAGCCACAACAAAACCAGCAGACCCAAAATGTCTCTGGTGATGCCGGCCATGTCCGTCAACGGTGAGTTGAGCTCCACCCCGTCTCCAAAGAGAGGACATGTTGTCCTTCATGTAGGGTGGCCCCTGAGGACCAAGCTCGAACTGTCTTTAACTCTGTTGCTCCCCCCACAGAGAGCCTGTATAATTCCTCTCAGGGCTACGAGATGATGATGCAGGTGGACTGTGAGGTCATGGACACACGAATCGTCCCCATCAAGTCCTCTGCTGTCCCGCCGTCTCTCAGAGACTCTCCCCCACCTCCCCCTTCCTCCCACCACAACCCTCACCACCATCACCATGGCAACCACACATCGCTCCGAGGACGCCACCAGCATCACCCATCCTCGTCCACTTCCTCGTCCTCCTCTGGCTCGTCCTCATCTCCAAGGCAACCTTTACCCGCTCGTCGTCCAGCAGCGGAGTATTTCATCGGCCAATCAGCGGGGGTCTGAAGAGACGTCGTCATGGTGACAGTGGAAAATTTAAAACATGGAGAGGAAGGTCAAAACCCCAGGTCTTCAACCTCTCCTGTTGTTTCCTCGCCTCCCCCTGAAGGTCATGTCAGTAAAGTTCAGAAGAAAATATAAATCAAATGTAAAATATATGAGAAGAACAGTTAAAGTCGGACAGCAGCTCACTGCGCAGTTTTAATATTAAAGTGTACGGTTGGAGTCGGGTCACAGTTGTTTTATATAATACTGACTGCACACTCTGGATGTTTGCTATCAGGACTGATGGCCTGAAGATCCCGACCAGCCTCTCCATTCAGGTTGATCCACACGTCCTTTTTTTTTCCTCAAAAGAAAAACCATGCTCTTATTTAGAAAGGGGATTATTTAATAACTGTAAAATATGAGTTGTCACTGTAGATATTTTGGAATATTTTTGTTTGTTACCTTTTTTATTTTTTTTTTTCTTTGTTTTTTTGTTTTTTTGTTTTTTTGACAACAAAAATGAAAAGGAAAAAAAAATGCGGAGTAAGTTCCTAGTGGGGAAAAAACATGGACCAACCACTTCATCCATCCATCATCTGACTCGACATATTTATGAAATTAGATTTTTTTATTGTATAGAACAAACTTCTAGGAAGCTGAAGAAGTTTAAATATTTAAACAGAAACATAAAAGTATGATTTCTGCCAAAATAAGACCCGAATAAAAAACAAAAAAAAACTTTTATTTTGGAAAGTCAAGCCAAGCATGTTTAATTTTAATTTTTGGCCAAAAGTGTGTGTGTGTGTGTGTGTGTGTGTGTGTGTGTGTGTGTGTGTGTGTGTGTGTGTGTGTGTGTGTGTGTGTGTGTGTGTGTGTGTGTGTGTGTGTGTGTGTGTGTGTGTGTGTGTGTGTGTGTGTGTGTGTGTGTGTGTGTGTGTGTGTGTGTGTGTGAGAACCCACTTTATTTTCTCTCCCTTGTTGAAGTTGTGCAATAATTTAAAGGGGTGTTCCAACTATTTCCCACTTACTGAAACCCTTCATTTGGCATCAGGCAGGACGAATCCACAGTTGCATTATGGGGATTGTAGGAGTCAAATGCTAGAGATTAAAGTCATGATATTTCAATTTCAGCTGCTTGTTGCCCTCTAACACTTCAAGAATTAAACTTAAAAACTTTAAAAGGGAAAAACAAATATTGACAATCGAAAAACTAAAACAGAAATAAGTTTCAGTAAAAATTTAACCACACATTTTAACCGTGCTTTTTCTCTTTTTCAAGAGTTTAATGTGAAAACAAAAATGCCTAAATGCTGAATGGATTTATGACGTGATGAAAACTGCTGAAAAGGTTTTGTTTTGTTGTGCGTCTGTGTCGCCTGCTGCACTGCTGCTCCTCATGTCTGAAAAAGAAAAGTTATTGCTTTTGTGTAAAGACAGAAAATGTTGCTCATTTGGTCGAATCTCTACTGACACAACAAATTAAAACAACTCTGTTTCTGAAATGAATCAAACAAATATTCTGATGGATTAATCTGCCGGCCTAAAGTCTGAATTCAGATTTTACTAAATGATGAACAGCTGATTGATTTTCTGCTAATTGACGGATTGTCTCAGATCCATATCAGGTGGTTTCCTTTATCACATTTAAACTTTTTGTCAGAAACATTTAAATTCCAATAATTCTGTTTTGTGACTCGGTTTGCAGATCGATTCTGTGTGTTTGTTGTTTATCACTGATGTGTAAATATCATAAATTTTTTTTTATTTAAAATGAGAAAAGTGTAAATATGTCTTTGTAACTCGCTTCGATGTTTGTAGGAAACAAAGTGTTTGATAAAATCAATAAACCCAAACCTGGAGTTCATGTCCATCTTCACACAGCTGAAGGTTAACAAAATAAAAGTCAGTCTGACTCTTCCAGTCACTTTAAAGATCTCTGGTGGATTTTTCCTTAAAGGTGGCTTTCGGAGTCAGCAGAGGGTGACAGAGCTCCATCTTCATCTCTGCTGGAAACAAATGATAAAAATATCAACTGTTACTTTAAAGACTATTTGTTTCAGAAATGGAAAACACACAGAGTGAAGTTGATTCCTAATCCTCAGTGTGTGTGTGTGAACTCAGCCAACTTCAAATCTTCGTCTCTCTCTCAGATTAATTTGTAATCATCCATCCATCTTCATCCACGTCCACCAGCTCTGACCGGGGGATCCCCAGGCTGTACTGAAGTCTATGGGAAAATGTCCCTCCTCTTCCCTGAAACACAACATGATGTTCATTTAGAGGGAAAGGGGAGGGGTTAGGGGTGGAGCTGCTGTGTGACGGGGGGGGGTCACCTGGGAACCTTTAACCTGACGGCTGGGTTTCCACTGCAGCCGCGTGTCCCCAGTAAATGCCCCCCCCACCTGTGAGCCAGATGTTTGAGTGATGGCTCTTACAGCTGAGGTTGAACAATACATCGCTAATGTAACACAACGGCACGTTTCCTGTCGCTGCAAACACAACCACACACTGAAGGCTGTGGAGAAAAACACACGGACACGTCCCCGTTTCATTATTTGGGGAAAAGACACATTTACAGCAAATACGACGAATTTAAAGGCCCAATGGTGGATTCTTCTCCAGTCTCTTATTTTGAAGGGTTGATAGTTTTAAGAACACAAAGACCTTTAAATAAATCACAGCCAAACAGGCGGACAAGTTTTTTATTTGAGGGAAAGTTGTTAATTTGAGAAGAACAAAACGTGACTAAGTTAATAAAGGAGGCGGGAAAGTTCCTCATTAACATCAGGCCGCCATCATGTCTCCCATAAATCAATCCTGCCCCCCCACTCTGATTTCACACCGTCACACTCTGTTCGACTGGAAGAAGCTGAAGAATTTACCACATCATTAATCTGGTTTCTGAAACTCTCCAGACGAGACGCCGAGCCAGTTGGCCGTTTGAAAACAGGAAGCAGATTGAGATGGAGACGCAGCTGCAGAGTTAAACACGGAGTATAAATCTGACCCTCTCAAGAGATCAGAGGACTGATATTATTAACTATTGTGAAAATTCAAACATCATTTTATTTGGATTAAAAATCGGACTGACCTCACAAACAAACATCTGACATCAGCTGAATGCAGTGACATCATTTTGTGGTCTTGTTGGATGATGAGTGTTTTCATTTCTGTTGTTTTCCAGGTTTTCTTGTTGTGGGTGTGTTTCTGTGGTTTGGGGGCGTGGCCTCGCCATCAGCTCACCTGCGTCTCGTCAGCTGTCCTGTCTGAACCTGCAGGAAACATCAGACTGGATTTGTACTCAGCCTTCTGTGGACATTAAACCTTCTTCAGGTCAGGATGCTCCCATGAAAGAAAACCTTGGACATTTTTCAGGTTTTCAGGGCAGGACGTGACCTCCGAGGTGACCTCGGCCTCCAGCTGCTGACGGACAGAAGCTCCTGGAAGGAATTTGTTTTCTCATCGCATCTCACCGTAAAACCGCCAATCTGTGGGCGACAGAGGGGGGTCCTGTCAGCTTTATGGGACACGCACCGTCACACTTCTGCAAAATAAACAGAACCACCAGGTCCAGTGAACACACACACACCAGGTTAAGGTTGTGGACGCTTCATCAAAAACCAGGTGTCTGATATTAACTACATTTTTTCAGCGTCAGCAGAAGGTGGATCTGAGCTGCTCTGTATCTGTCCTGGTGGGTGACATCAGCGCAGATGTAAACCTAATAATAAAAATACGTTTTTCCACCGCAGTTTGATTTTAAGTCACTTTTCTTGCTGTCATATCAGCGCTGTGGGTCTAATTTCAAAACCAATTAAACTTTATGTTTTTGTGATTCGGAGGATTTATTGTGGAGAAAGCACAAAGACCAAATTCTTCAGGTTCAGACTTCGGCCCTCCATGTGCAGATCAACGTACCGTGATGTGCCAACTCTGCAGCGGTTGTCTGTGATGCATGATGGGCACATGTCGGCCACACAGACAGCTGCTCGGTTTCCTCTGACTCACACTTTCCACTGAAAAACGACGACAGTTGACGTGAACAACACGTACGTACAACACAAAGCAGCTGAGGACTTCTCTCCACCAATCAGATCCTTCACATTAATGAGACAGTGATGATTTATGTCTTCAAGTGAAAAAATACGTATTTCATTGCAACAGATGGTTTGACTGTTGTGATCTTTTTCTTCAGTCAGAAGTTCAGTCCAAAGGTCCTTCCGGTCTAAAGGCAGACCTCCAGGTGGTCTGATGATTCTAAATAGGTCCAACTTCCACGTTAACCCAGGTAAAGAATCAAAGGACTCAGTCAGTCCGTCCGTTCGATGAAACACAGATGAGTGAATATGGAGGATGTGATTCAGTTGAAAATAATATTTGTTCAGGAGACATTAGACGGCCTTTATTTGGTTGTAAACGTTTCTGACTGGGCCGAGGTCGGAGGCAGTCCGGCTGTCCTGCGGGGATCAGGTCTGCGTTTTAATGTTCATGATGTGTGAAGGAAACGGTCTTCTGTTGTTTTTGACCAAGAACCGATCAGATCCGGCTTTGATTCCTGCTCAGATGAGGATTTACCGTCTTTGAGTCCTGCTGTTCTTTTGGTTTCAACCTGCTGTGTTTGTGACAGATTGGCCTCGTTACTCTGGTTTGTCCATCACTGAGAAATCTGGAAGAACATCAAGAAACATCTCAGCTCTGGCTCCTCAGAGAGACAGAGAATGGGGGGGGGGGCGCAATTTTACAAGACAAAAAAACTTCTGCCCACCTTTCTTTATTTCTGTCTCTGGCTTACACTTCATAACTCTCTGCTTCTCCGTCATTCCTTCAACATATGGGGCTCCTAAACCTTCCACTCGTAAAAGGATGAAGGACAGAAATCTGGAGCTGCCAGAGGTGGAAAACGTGACCTCTGAAAGAGAAAGGATGGAGAGGGAAGAAGAGAAAAAGCAACAGCGGTGGAGTGAATTTATGAAACAAAGTGAATTTAAATCTCTCGGGCTCATTTTATGTCTTTTTGTTCTAAAATTGAATTAAAATTTGAGAAAGACAGCACACAGTGAGTTTTATTGGGCATGTTGACGCTGACAGAAATATGAGCTGCGCTCATTAACATGAAGGATTTCTTTAACATACAAAGCTGAGATTGTAAAGTTTCACCTGGATCTGAGAGGATCAGCTCACATCCTTCAGATCTGAAAACTCTTGAACTCCGTGTCCTTCTTTATCAACTTCACTGTGAGCGAGCACAGACTGGATCTCGTCTGAAAGGATCCACTTCATTCTACAGTTAAATTTCAGGCTTATTGTTTACTCTGATCCTGATTTTCATTTTTACTGAACGATTTTCTGTCTGTCAGCACATTTTCAATCAGCCTCTGTCTGGGAAATATAGAGGTTAAATATTTCTCAGAGAATCGATGTTTCAGTGCTCTGGGAAAAGACTTCTTGTGGGCCGACGGCGAGATGCCTGTGAAGTTACTCATATGTCACCAGGCTGGTGGACGTCAGCGGCGTGAAGACGTCTTCGGCCCACGGCTGATTTTTTTTTTTTAGCATTTCTGACCCATTTTAAGGTGGATTAATCAGATCACACCTCAGTCTGCTGGAGAGACAGAGGAGGGAAAAACGTGTGCATTTAAATGAGTTTTCCTGCCGTTTCCTACAAAAAACAAAATCACCCTTCTTAGAAAACACACATAAAAACTGACTCATCAAAATTCAGGTCTTGAAGTCGTTGCTGCTCCCAGGAGGCTGAAAGAAGACCATTGTCCTGGAGGAAGAGGAGGAAGAGGAGTTTCCTCTGTGAAGGATTCAAGTACAGCTGGAGCTGGGAAATGTGAAGTATGCAGGGAAGCCAGAGGAGGAGATGTTACAGAAATATCAGGGAAAAGAGCAGAAGAATCTCAGACTGAGAGACAGAGAGCGGAGGGAATAACGGGGAGTTAAAGGTCCCCCGATGACTGTGAATATGTTCGGACATCTTGTTTCTTCCAGCCGGTAAAATGTTGGAGAACTTTTCTCATAAAACTGTTTCCATGTGAGTCCTTTACAGGTTAATGTTTTTCCACAAAGTTTATGTGCAGAAATTAAAAATATAAAATGTTTGTTTACTGCCGTTAAAATCTATAGTGAGTTTTTAGTCTGTAAACAAAACAATGAATAGGTTAATGAAGAATGAATCCAATGAGGAGGATTCTTTAAAAATGTAGCGAGTAGATTATTAAAGTATCATAAAGGTTATTAAAACCATAATCCATGCAGCAATGAATTATGGGACGTTAAATCTCCGTGACTTGAAATCAGTTTGTTTCAGGTGAAAATGACAAACAGGAAATGATGTGATCTCGACCCGTCAAACTCAAATAAATCTGAAAAGTTCTGACCAGGGCTAAAAGGTTAGCATGCTAACTTTAGTCAGAAAAGACAGATGCCGGCTAGCTGCTAGCTAAAGTTTACAGTTGGAAGCTGTTTTAGGACACTAGCGGCAGCTAGCTGGTTAGCTTTAGCTCGAAGGTAAAACCTTTTTGTCCACTTCTGGAGACAGATGTTGGTGAGGAAAGAAATGACGTTTGCTGCTGTTAGCATAGCAACACTTGCATCGCTTCTTTAGCCATAAAGAGGAATCATTTTAAGGTCCCAACAAACTAAATGGAGAAATGTGAAAGTAGGAAAACATTTAAAGGACACCACCTGATTCTGGATCCCCTCAACAGCTCCTGATCCAAATGTGAAACCCAGCTGGCCCTGTGAGAGGATGAGCCAATAGGAGCAGAGTATCCAGGAGCCAATTGGAGTAGAGTCTTCAGGAGCCAATGGGAGCAGAGTTACCAGGAGCCAATGGGAGCAGAGTATCCAGGAGCTGTTCGTCCATTGGCTGCTGATATGGAGCTGCTCCAATTGGCTCCTGGATACTCTGCTCCCATTGGCTGCTGGATACTCTGCTCCCATTGGCTCCTGAAGACTCTACTCCCATTGGCTGCTGGATACTCTGCTCCTATTGGCTCCTGGAGACTCTGCTCCCATTGGCTGCTGGATACTCTGCTCCCATTGGCTGCTGCAGACTGTACTCCCATTGGCTGCTGCAGACTGTACTCCCATTGGCTGCTGACATGGAGCTGCTCCCATTGGCAGCCAATGGACGAACATCTGTGATGTGAGTTTGTTTTATCTTCGCTGGAATCTGGTTACCAAATATCTGAAGGTCGGAGCTGCTGGAGGAGGAACAGTGGTGATGTCATGAACCTTGAGCTGGAGGAATCCATCATCATCATCTTCACCCTCGCTGTTACTGAGATGAAACCACCTACACACGCTGGCTTTCACACTCTGAGGTCAGAGGTCAGAGGTCGTGGGTGTGTGATGTCTTTTTTCCCTCCCTCTCTAGAGATAAAATATTCATTGTTATTTTTTGTCCTTTGTTTCCACCCCCCACCTCATCATCACTTATCAAGCACAATAAGAAAGAGAAGGAGCCAGACCTCCAGTCCCTGTTCACTGTTCACTGACACAACAGACACACAACAGCTGCAGGGAGACTGACTGTTTCCTGTTTCTGTCCCACAACACAACAGCAGTCTGTGGCGACATATCGCAAGATGGCCGACAGACACGTCAGAAGCTTTACAAATAAAAACAACCTGTTCTTGCTTTGTCTGGAGCAGCTATCTGAATTCTGGAGAATTCGTTGGTCAAATATTTTTTTCTCAGCAGCAGCCGTAATCTCCTTCATCCTGCGTCGCCTCCAGGGGCATTCTGGGAAATCTGGTTTGACCCCCCCTCAGACTGAGAGTCTTTACAGTGTCTGTTGGTTTCTTCATTTCTTACAACCTTCATGTTAAAGTTCCACTAAAATTTACACACATCACATCATACAATCTCATCCTGAAGACTCAGCCGGTGAAACGGGTCTCTGTTCGCTCAGTGAATCTGACGTCTGTTAAAAAGGAAAAGAAAACCAATATTGACTTTATTTTCTGGACGCCGTGCTGAATAACTGAAACAGTTATTTAGTGTAACTGAATCTGTTCCCAGGTGTCGAAGGGGTTGATCCCGGTCCGGCCTCGGGCCTTCCTGTTTCCTCCTACAGTCAGAGGCGTGATGGTTCACTGGTGACTCTGAATGACCTGAAGTTGTTGGTCTGTGTGCGTTATGTGAACACACAAACTGTCTCTAAAGGTGGTCTGGTTTTTCCACAGACCCCGAGGTTTAAATGTTGACGTCTATGGGAAAATGTCCCTCCTCCTCCCTGATGAGTTTACGGTCAGAGTCTTCAACAACATGATGTTCATTTAGAGGGAAACAGACCAGAGAGGAGGGGCGGGGCTACACTGTGACTGACAGACTGAACCATCCAATCAGGATAAAACACAGAGCAGGTTAGCTCCACATTCTCCTCCAAAGATGGCCAACAGACAAAGAACAACCTGGAGGCGACGTCATGGTGAGGCGTGTTTCCCTGAGGAATGCTGGGTAAGTGTGTGTTGAAACGAGCTGAGCGATGAACGCAGGCTCATTCCTCACAGTTGGAAGGGCAGTGTTTGGCAGGCCGGACAGATGGGGGATGGATTTCAGACCTTTGTGTGTCCTTTTGTGCGCTACGTTCAGAGAAACTCAGGTCCTGATGGACCTGTTGAACACGAGCTCACCAAAACCTGATTCCTCCTGATGTCGTGATGCATCGAGCTGGATCCAAACCACTCTAATAGATTCTCAGGCTGAACACTCGAATTTCATGGCACACACACACAAAGGGAAGGTGTGATGTGAGGACACTGAATGAAGCACACAATTCTGTTCTTGTGTTTTATTGAGCACAATATCATCAGAAATACTAAATATATTATTATTGATATCTATCAGAGGAACAGTTTTACTTCCAGGAGCGTCTGGCCGTCACCAGCTGGAGGGTTAGGGTTAGGTTCAGGAAGCATCCTGAACAAAAGGAAGAACGTAAATGAATCACAACTTTGAAGGACGTCGTCCATCCTGAGCCTGCACAGGCTGCACAGTCCTCTCAACACAATGTAAAAAAAGGTTTGCTATTCAGGAAATGAAACATTTGTGTCAGTGAAGCTCATCATTATTTCATCTCATCTTTGTGTGTTTCAGATGAAGAGCGCGATACTGCCAGCCACACGGCGGCTTTTTGGTTTCCCATGACGTTAACGTCAGCAACCGCACGTCATTTATGCAGCTTCTGTTTTTAAATACGAAACTTTAGTGACATTATTGTTTTAACTTTGTTCGTGATATCCCTCAAATATTTTCCTGCAGCTTTTAAGTCCTAAACGGGAGAAAGTTTCCAAAACTGCAGCTGGTTTTCAGAAGCAAATGGTTTGAGCAGAGTAATAAAAGAGAAGACGGAGCTGAGTCCAGCTCAGACCAGGAGAACCCAGCAGAGCCTGACACATGACGACGCAGGACACCAGTTTCTGTTTCCAAATGAATCTGCCTTTAATGAAAAGTTAATGATCGTTCCTGCAGACGGCGGAGGCACCAGAACACTTTACGAGCCTCCACTTTCCTCCTCTGGTTCATCTGAGATCTCCTCTGTTCCTCTGCTGTCTAACGACTCTCCTTCTAACGAGCCGTTTCCGCTCCTTTCATTCTTATTCCACCTCCAGAGTGACGGCGCCTCGGACTGATGGACGATGTGTGTTTAAGATGTAAACTCAATGATATCTGGGACAGTTGGACCGAACGTGTGAGTCTGAAGCCAGAGAGAGAATCCAGTCTGACGTCAAGTAATTACCGGCCGCCAGAAAAGGATTTCACTGATTGGCTGCTGTTTCAGTCACGAGAGAGTTTGAAGTGCAAACAAACACAAACTGTTGTCACACAATTCAGTAGAGGAACACAACACCGAAGAGCTGGAGCAGACAAAGAAATGGAAAAACAGCAACAAAAAGACACAAACTGTGCTCATACCCAGAGCACAACACCTCCCGACAAATCACGTTTCCTGTTTATTTATTTCAGATGAGGATGATGAAAATATGCTGCGAGGATCAGTATGAAATAAAACACACATCTCGTCTTCAGGTCGGACACAAATTGCCTTTTCTTCTTCGTCCTGCATCATTCTGAGATTCTGCTCAGTTATTCAATCATCATAAAATCTGGCTTCACATCGTGAAACTGCAGGACCTCACATTGCTCTGAGTGGATCCAGAGTCTGAAAACACAAATTTGTCAGACACCATCCGTCAACGTGACTGACAGAACGATCAAGACCGGCGTTTCCACTTCAATTAGCGTTTTCCGCTTTACAGGATCCACGCTCTGCAGCTCCGGCTCAGCTTGGCCTGGCTCGCAGCGCATATGGAACAATTAGGCCCGACTTTATCGTGCACGTGGTTCTGGTTTCTGAGGCATTTCAGTCATTTCAGTGCTCCCTGAGAGACTGTGAAAGTCCTGATGGGTCCGAAGGGGCGCACTAACGGTTTTTGAGCTCTAGTTAAAGTTGGTAGTGAAGCTGATTAGATCCCTGCTAAGGCCTGAAGGTTATTAAAGCTGTTAGCTACTAAAGCTCCAATAACAAAGAGCTAAAATACACACAGTGAGTCAGACGGTCTGAGATCAGCAGCATTGAAGTGAATTCCATTTGGATCTTTTGCTGTCGTTTCATTTCAGCTCGGGAATCAAACCTGCAGAATCTCTTTCATTTCGTCTCCATTCTCACATTCATCTGCTGTTTTTTCAGATGAAGCTGTAGCTCCACATCTGGAGCAGGGGAGGGACAGTTATTTGTTTTATGTGAATATTAACAGTTTTTGGATCCTGTCAGGGTTTAATGTGGTGAATGTAAAGAACTGAGCGACAGACCGAATCCACAGTGTGAATCAGCTCCCTGGAGGTCTGTCAGCTCAGAATAAAGCCGACTGGCCGCAGTGTGTCTGTCCTGAAGGGGTCAGAGGTCGGGGGGGCTCATACAGCTTATGGTTCATAAAGCTGAAGTCAGCTGTAACTGTCAGGACCATTAAAAACTTTTAAAACTGTTTGGTCTTCTGCTCACGCTGATGCTGCTGTTCTAAATAAAAATGGGCCGTATGTTTATCCAGCAGAATAAAGTGTGTTTCCTGTTTTATTTTGGCACTCACCTCATTTCAGGTTCCTCCACTTCCTGTCCACTTCCTGTGTCCATTTGTCTGTCCTGTTGTGTCTTCAGTCTTCGTCTGTTGTGGCTCAAAGAAAAAGTCCAGCAGCTGTTTTGTCTTTTACAGTAAAGTGTTGCTGTCAGACCGATTTTCATTCACTCCACATCCGGTGAGTTGAACTTTAAACGGCTTTAAACATCAAACTGTGATCCAACGTGTGAGTTAACTGACCGAAGACTAACTTCTAAATGACGGCTCATTTATGTCATTTTAACATAAAGAAGATAATGCTGGAAATGTCATCACAGTTTTCCTGTCGACGAAACGAAACATTCATTAGAATTTATACACAACAAAGACCTGGAAACAATTCATTCATTCATTCATTCATTCATTCATTCATCCATCTTCAACTGCTTATCTGTTTCCAGCTCACAGGACCTGTAAATAATAAACCAGTAAAGTGTGACCGTATCAGCAGCTCTTCTTCCTGATGTTCCTGCAGCCTCTGAGGGATGTTCGCCCGGATGTTGGAGGACCAGAGCGGCGTCGGTGTTCTTCTGCCGACCCCGAACACTTCTGTGGGAGATTTGTTGCAACATCTCGTCTGGACTAAACTCTGCCGACGGGAGCCAAGACCACATGTTTGATGTCAAGTCCTGGACCAGCAGGTTCATCAGGAGACAGACTGAGGGACACCGAAGACGTTTAGGTCCCTCTGTTCCCTTAAAAACAATGAAAAATTCCACATTTTCCATTGTGGACCCCCCCAGCACCGCCCAGCACCGCCCAGCAGGGACCTGTAAAGCTCATAGAATGACATCAGAGAGAAAGATGGGAGGAGGAGGAGGAGGAGGAGAGAGAAACAGACAGAGAGAGAGGGAGGAAAATTCTTCAAGTATGAGAAAATTTTACTGCTCTCCTCCCTCTTCTCTCCTTTTTCTGTCCGTCCATTCGTCCTCCCTCTGCCTGTTGGTCGGTCAGCGGCAGCTTCAGAGACAGACACTCGTCCTCGCTGTGAGCAGGTAGGACCATTTCCTCCAAGTCCTCATCGGTGCACCCTTCGTGGATTTCACTCTGTGTTGTGTGAACATGCAGTGTAAATTATTATTATTACGTGTAAATTATTCAGAGCTGCAAAAAAATGACACCAAATTTCTGATTTTCTTTCCAAAATATTTTACCTCAAATGTTTCTGAAATTAATCAGTCATCACTATAATTATACAAACTGCTTTTATTATTATATTTAGTTTCTTTTCTCTGAAAAAAAAAGCAAAAAATTTGTGCATTGTGTTCTTTTGGAAGTTAAATTGTGTACTTTGACACTTTTTGTCTTTGCTTGCTGAAAATGTAACATCAGATTTTTGATATGAAAAGTTCACATTTGTATTTTATGTTAATTAAAAACCAACATTCAGATCTCAAAGTTTCCCCCCAAAATTAAATATTCTCCTGTTCTGTTCTGGTCCGTCCTGTTCTGTTCTGGTCCGTTCTGTTCTGTTCTGTCCTGGTCCGTTCTGGTCTGTTCTGGTCTGTCCTGTTCTGTCCTGGTCCGTTCTGGTCCGTTCTGTTCTGGTCTGTTCTGTTCTGTTCTGTTCTGTTCTGTTCTGTCCTGTTCTGTCCTGGTCTGTTCTGGTCTGTTCTGGTCTGTTCTGTTCTGTCCTGTTCTGTCCTGTTCTGTTCTGGTCTGTCCTGTTCTGTCCTGGTCCGTTCTGGTCCGTTCTGGTCCGTTCTGTTCTGGTCTGTTCTGTTCTGTCCTGTTCTGTCCTGTTCTGTTCTGGTCTGTCCTGTTCTGTCCTGGTCCGTTCTGGTCCGTTCTGTTCTGGTCTGTTCTGTTCTGTTCTGGTCTGTTCTGGTCTGTTCTGTTCTGTCCTGTTCTGTCCTGTTCTGTTCTGGTCTGTCCTGTTCTGTCCTGGTCCGTTCTGGTCCGTTCTGTTCTGGTCTGTTCTGTTCTGTCCTGGTCCGTTCTGGTCCGTTCTGTTCTGGTCTGTTCTGTTCTGTTCTGTCCTGTTCTGTCCTGTTCTGTTCTGGTCTGTCCTGTTCTGTCCTGGTCCGTTCTGGTCCGCCTGTTCTGTTCTGGTCTGTCCCGGTCGGTGGTGTCTCCAGCTGTTGACCAGGTTCTGCTGCAGCTGTTTGATAAACGCCCTCAGGTGTTTGACCACAGGTGTGTTGAATTGTGGGTAATGCAGGCGTTGACCTGTTACCAAAATGTTTTTGGAAACAAATTTTAACCAGCTCAGTTGGTGGAGGTAATTATTGGCTCCAGATGTGTGCTGATCTCATCAGATCTGTTTCTGGGTGTATTTTATGAACTACAGCGGAGGGAAAGTTAAAGTCTTCTTATAAACCCGATGTTACTGATCCTGCAGGTCTGTGACAGCCGTCTCCATGGAGACGGGGACGCTGCTGCCGCCAGAAATATGATGGAATTAACCAGGAAGTGTCCGAGAGAAGTTTCTTATGCTTCATTTAGAGAAGGAAACTCTGCGGCTGTTTGTGTCGGGGGGGGCTCAGCTCTGGACTGCTGGAGTCCTTTCATTAATGTGTGCCGCTGCCTGTTTTCACTTCCATAGAAAAGATTGAAGCTAAATAAAGAGAAATAAAGAGGTGAACAGAACGCTTCATTCAGCTGCTGTGGAGGAGTTTACTTTGGCTGCTGAGGCTCAGCGTGGAGGCTTTATGGGGCAAACTGGGTAGCTTCCTGTTGAGGGTCCAATCACAGCAGCTGCAGCAGGCAGGTATTTACGGCGCTGGACAGAGCGGGCACAGGAACCGGTGGAGGTCTAGACTGACGGAAATGAAACCGCAGATGTTGACCCCTCTTTGTGTCGGGTCAAGTTAAACTAGCAGCAGCGGAACGGGAGGTGTGAACACATCAGGTGAGGCCTCAGGTGAGACTCAGAGCAGAGAGTTCAGTGTAACAGACAGCAGGGAGTGAGAAATCCTGCAAGGTCTGATGTTGGGTCCAGGTGGGCGGAGCTCTTCAATCCGTCTAAACAGACTTTTGTTATTTTCAAGGAGATAAAAAAGAGAAACTGAAGTAACTTCAGTGAATACCAACAAAGTAGTTTCTAGTTAAAACAATAACAGCATAAGATGTTCAGGAAACATCCTTTTATCACTTCCACATAAACGATGTGTTGACTTTCTGAAGGTCAGTGATGTTAAACATTTCCAGCCTCTCACTCATCCCGTCCCGAGTGAGAAAGTTTTCCCTCCACATTTCCAGCACACACAGTAGCTGAGTCCAGCCCTCAATGAGCAAACCACCCGTCTCCCCAGAGAACTCGTTAATTGTGTGTCCTCGTCCCCGATCTGGCCTGACGTCATCCAGTCAAGGTGGATTTTAAAGGTCCATTCATTCCAAAGCTCGAAACAGTCCTCTTCTCTGATTGGAAGCTTAGTGGTGGATTCGTGGACAGATGTAGTGTATAAGGAATTTTTTACCTAAAACATGAAGATTTATGTCATGAAATGTGTCCAAAATCTGCCAAATTGGCCAAAATAGCCAGTGAAAGTATATCCAGCAGTCCGAAGGCTCTTTGGTCTGACCCTGAGGCAGAGTTCCTGTTTCCATCCTGGTTTATACAGCTCATAAACAGCTAATGGCCTCAATTCTGCCAATTATGGCCAAAGTGGAGCTGACGTAAAATTGAAGCTGGGTTGAAATGTGTAAATTAGTCTGTTTCCGGAGTGACAGGAAAGGCCCAGAGGAACCGCCAGCGGAGGAAGAGACCCGAGTCCTGCTGAAAACCAGAGACCATCGGCCCAAACTGTTTTCCTGGTGTGACCCCGGCGATGATCCCCCTCCTCCTGATCCTCCTCTTGGCCCGCCTGGCCCTCCTGACCCCATCGACCTCCCAGGAGCTGGAGGTCAGAGGTCACAGGACGCAGAGGGACACCAAGCAGGACTCCATCAAGGTGAGCGAGCAACGAAACAGAAAACAGCTACACTGATGAACACATCATGTCTGACTCCTGCAGGGAGACCAAACAAAAAGAACAAACTTGAGAAGATGAAGCTCGATGTTTCCCGCTGTCTTTGCTGCAGGTGGTGATTTCTGAGGGCTGCGTCGGCCATGATGGTTCCTCTGACAGCAGCCAGGGAGGTAAGGACATTCGGACTGATCTTCATCCTTTTAAATGAATGAATGAAAATGAATCCAAACCATTTCAGCGTCATCATCCTCATCTGTCTCTCTCAGGGAAGGAAATCGAACTGGCTCCCGGTTCTCCTTTGGTCCTGACCCACAAGATCAAGCTGGTCCCGTCAGGTTTGGGACCGGGATCCGGGTCCTGTGACTGCGAGGCGGACTTGGCTGCCCTCCGGGAGCGTGTGGAGCGTCTGGAGAGGGAGGTGTCGGCTCTCAGGGAGAAATGTGGAGGAGCCGAGGGAGGATGCTGCAGCTCCAAGGAGAGCAAAGGTAAGGCTAAGGTCGGCTCATCTCTGTTGTCACGGTTACAGCAAAAACACAAAACAGACGACCAATGAGCTTCTGACAAATGAAAAATCATTTGACCAAAGATAAAAGTGAAATATGTTGGTTTGGGTTAGGGAAACATCAGGACAGACGAGCCAAACGACCAATCACAGATCAGCTGTCCAACAGCAGCTGGTGGAGATCAAACATGGAGCTAAAAGAACACAACACTGGACAGAGGCTGAAGTCGCTAATGTTGTTGTACAACATAAATCTGACTTTCGCTCACTGAAGATGATTTGTTTTACCAACAAGTACACAAATCTCTAAAATGTCAAATCAGGTCCGGAGGACTTTCAGGGTTCTCTGCTTTCTTGTCATGTCAGTCTTCAGTAAAAATATTAGCACACAAAAAGAAAACGGTTCATTTAAAAAAATGTCTTAATGTGACCAACATTATCCCTGTGAGACATGATTGGAATCAGATCGACCTTCATCACCATGACAACAAACAAACAGAGCGCTAACACGATGATCAGAGGGATCACAGTCTAGACTGTCGTGTTACCACATCTGGACTTTCATCTCTGTATTTTTCTGCCCACCATGTGTTTGGAGCAACATGTAGAGGGAACTGGATTGGTTTTTATTGTCGGCTGAAAAGTCCCCTCCTTAGGTTCTGTTTGGTCCGAGATGATGATGTCAGTGCTTGTCAGTGCACAGTGATGATGTCACTGTGGTGTCAATCGCACCGACTGTTAGCAGGCCCCCGAGGTGCCTGTTGATGTAGCCTGTGACATCATGAGGAGGAGGGACGGAGCGCTCAACAGGTGACCGTCTCACAAAGAACGCTCTCTGAAACCTTCCTGCTTCTACAAGCCCCTCCCAGGAAGTGACCACCTAACCCCGCCCCCTGCTTCCCTCCAAATGAATAAATGGTCAGGACTTCCCCCTCCGGCCCAGCCAACAGACGGCACATTTATTTCTCTGGATAGAAGCTGAGATGGATCAACAAACAGAAAACCAGCAAAAAATGAACAACACAACGAAAGAACAAACACACATCACTTCACAACTCAGTGAAGCTGACGTGATTTACTTTTAACATATTTATCAATGAAGAAAGACAGAATGAAAAAGACCTTAAAGACAATAATATATAATACATAATAAACAACACTGAAATGAACACATTTTCATGTATAAAATATTTCAGAGAGCTTTTGGTGTTTCTGTTTCTGCATCACAACAACTCGAATTTTAAATGTGTGTCCTCAGCTCTCTGCCCAGTGTGATCTCAGACTCCATCTCCTCCACCCTGCTGCTAGCAACACACACCCGTCACTGTTGTTGATGTTCTCCAGCTGGAGCTGATGAGCTCGAAACTCATTATCTGCTGACCATCAGGGGCGACTCCTCTGGTTGAAGTCTATGGGAAAATGTCCCTCCTCCTCCCTGATCAGTTTATGGTCTCAGTCTGAAATACAACATGATGTTCATTTTTTTAAATGAGGCTCCATTCAGAGGGAAATAAAAAATACAGAACCGACGACACGTTTGTCGGCGCCACCTGAAGTCTCCCTTAAACTGGGACACCGCTGCGGTCCGTCCTTCTTAACTCGTGTTTATTTCCCCCAAATGCTAAAGTCAACATTTACAACCACAGAGAAATAAAATATCCAGTTTAAAAATGAATCATCTGAACCTTCCCAACAGGCCGGGCCCATCTGGGACCAGGCAGCTCTGTTCACCGACTGGAAAGAATCAGAAACAGCTGAAAGCTCAACTTATGTTTAAAAAAAGTACCACACGCATAAAAACCTGATCAAATCTCATTATTTTTATCTTCCAGAGAGACACTTACAGTGCAGCAGTTGGTTTCTTTCTTCATTTGGTTCAATGTGTCCTGATGTGTCCTGAAAACTGACGCCTTCTTGTCTCTGCGGACATCCTGACCCCCCTGACTCTCTGCCCCCCCCCCCTGTCTTCCAGGTGCAGGTTGTTCCATCAAACCGAACATCGACGAGTGTCCCAACGAGTGCAGTGATCAGGGCCGTTGTGTGGACGGTAAGTGTGTCTGTTTCCCAGGATTCAGCGGGCCGGACTGCAGTGACTCCAACTGTCCCGGAAACTGCAACAACAGGGGGCGCTGCGTTAACGGACAGTGTGTGTGCGATCCCGGATTCAGCGGCCCGGACTGCTCCGAGAAGCCGTGCCCAGGAAACTGCAACAACAGGGGGCGCTGCGTCAACGGTCAGTGCGTCTGTAATCCTGGATTCACCGGACCAGACTGCTCCAAAAAGGCCTGTCCTGACAACTGCAACAACAGGGGGCGCTGCGTCAACGGGAAATGTGTCTGCGACAGTGGCTACACCGGAGCCAACTGCGCAGAGATAGCTTGTCCTGGAAACTGCAACAACAGGGGGCGCTGCGTCAACGGTCAGTGCTTCTGTAATCCTGGATTCACCGGACCAGACTGCTCCAAAAAGGCCTGTCCTGACAACTGCAACAACAGGGGGCGCTGCGTCAACGGTCAGTGCTTCTGTAATCCTGGATTCACCGGACCAGACTGCTCCAAAAAGGCCTGTCCTGACAACTGCAACAACAGGGGGCGCTGCGTCAACGGTCAGTGCGTCTGCGATGACGGCTTCGGCGGCCCAGACTGTTCTGAGAAAGTGTGTCCGAATGACTGCAGTGACCTCGGGAGGTGCATCGACGGTCGCTGCGTTTGTGACAGCGGCTTTACCGGTGACGACTGCTCCGAAGAAGCCTGCCCAGGAAACTGCAACAACAGGGGGCGCTGCGTCAACGGTCAGTGCGTCTGTAATCCTGGATTCACCGGACCAGACTGCTCCAAAAAGGCCTGTCCTGACAACTGCAACAACAGGGGGCGCTGCGTCAACGGGAAATGTGTCTGCGACAGTGGCTACACCGGAGCCAACTGCGCAGAGATAGCTTGTCCTGGAAACTGCAACAACAGGGGGCGCTGCGTCAACGGTCAGTGCGTCTGCGATGACGGCTTCACGGGAGCCGACTGCTCCGAAAAATCCTGCCCCAACAACTGCAGCAACAAAGGGAAGTGCGTGAACGGGAAGTGTGTCTGCAACGCTGGCTTCGCCGCGCCGGACTGCGCCGCCAAATCCTGCCCCAACAACTGCAGCAACAAAGGGCGGTGCATCAAGGGGCGGTGCCTGTGCCGGCGTGGGTTCACCGGGCCGGACTGCAGCCAATGTGAGGACGGGATGACCGGGCCCAACTGTGATACAGGTGAGCACCTTCTCCTCACTGAGATCAGAAACATACGCACTGATTGGCTGTGACATCACCCAGCGGAGCCAATAGGAGCGCCCGATGTAGAGACGTGACTCTGTGAAGCCGATCTCTCACTCATCGTTTCCTCCTGGCCTCCGACTGAAAGGTTTTAGTTTTTACATGTTGAATCTCGCTGCTGGTGGACTTCCTTTTTGCTCCGTCACTGCAGACTGAAGGGAAAATAATCACACTTCCTCTGCAGCGTCTTTGTTTGCAGCTGCCTCTTCATCCGACATCATGTTGTGGTTTCGTCTGTTTTCCCCGTGTGTGTTGGTGATTTATGTGCATGTTTGGTGTGTGAGTGTGAGTTTGCGTTTCCCAGATGTGTCTCTCTGGTTCGGAGGAGACGGTTTGATGCGCTGCTGTAAACTTGTTTGTTGAACGTCCGTTCTTTTCTGACTTTTTTGCCGAAATATTATTATATTTTCTCAGAATTGAAACTTTCCACTCCCTCTGTCCATTCCTGAGGACTCGCTCATTCGGCTCTCTTCTGTTTTCTCCTTGCCGTTGTCGCTGTTGTTGCCAGGCTACAGTTTCAATCACAGAAGGATCTTGACCTGATGCCCATAAAACTGCTCTGGGCTGAGGACACACACCTGAAGTGACCTGTGACCGGAGTCGACGGACAGATGTCCCAAAATCTGAAGTTCTTTCCTTCAGAGGAGAGAAAAGTTCCAGAAGAAACGGCACCGCATTAAAAAAGCAACAAGCTAAACGAAGATGGCGAGCGTTCTTAACTCACAGATCTGTTAAAGCTGCTGTGATGATGTCATTCCGTCTCCTGCTGCCCCAAAAATTTATGTTTCTAAATGCTTGTTAGTATTTCTGGATCCTCCCCCATTCAGACCAATTTCCTGTTTCCTTCTCTGTCCCCTTTGCCTTTCCTGGGGAGAAGGGACGCCAGGCTGTCCGTCAGCGTCGCACTCGGCTGTGAATTTCTCAGCTCTAATTTTATGAGAAACTGTCACAGTAAAATAAATCTGTCAATTATTATTGAGTGCACCTTCAGCTCTTCCAGGCTGACGGCCTCGTCTTGGCAGAGCTCAGCGAACCTCAGTTTATGGGATATATAATAAAGTATAATGTCATATATGGAACATGACCGGTCTGAATCAGAAGCTCCAGGATTGAAGGATGTTAGGCGGTTTTTTAAATGTGAATAAACGCTGACAATCTGACCAATCCTCCAGCCTGATTCAGAGTCTGCCTCTCTCTGTCCTTCAGGTGTTTATAAAAAGATATTGAGACGTAAGATGAAGCTCCTCCAGGTCACATGACACAACTGAGAATGATGGACAGCGGAACAGACCAGCAGCTGGCGTCGGTTGGTCTTTAGCAAAGACTCACTGATGTACGAGAACCGTCACGAGCTGCTCCGTCTCATCTGCTGTTCAGACGGTTTAGTCATTCGGACTCCAGATCCAGGTTCTTGATTTGGGAGCCTCAGGGACCTGGAGCTGGACCAGACACCCCCAAAAAAAGAGAAAAGAGAAAAGTTTTGAAATATGAGTTTACTTCCATCAGCAGCTGGTGGAGACCAAAAACAGCTGGAGGAGGTCTACAGAAGTGGACCTGGACTCTGGGTCTGAAAGTGATGTCTAATCCAGATCTCTGTCTCTGTCTCGGTCCAGCCATGTCGGGGGTCTCCCAGCTGAGGACTCAGGACATCACAGAGACGTCCGTCACTCTGGTCTGGACTCCGCCTCCTGTGCAGTACGAGAGTTACCTCATCACCTTCAGAAGCCAGGTAAGACATGTAGATCTGGAGTCCACCCTGGTCCTGGATCAGGTCTGTTTAGTTTGTGGACTCTGCTCCACTTCCTGAACCGGAGCAGAGATGGCCTCATCCGATCAGGTCTATAAAGGACAGGAAGTGCATGAATGTGCTCACATGTCACACGGTGAGACTCTCCTTTGAGACCGGTGGGCAGAAAATAGACAAACACAAATGCGTCTGAAAATAATTCAGGCTGCACATGTTTTTGCCAAGAGTCAGTGTCCAGGTCTGGCCCGCCCCGGGTTCAGGACTCTGAGAGCCGCTCAGGAGGTCAGAACCTCCGCCTGATCACGCTGAGAGGACGGATGCCAGAGACTGTGGCTGAAATTGGCTCAAGCTCCTCTGCGAGGTTTAAAAAAGGGCCAATGTGGCTTCCAGCAAGACGTCAAACAGCTGCCGCTTTCCAAGACAATCAGATACATGACACTCTGACCTTTGACCTCCACACAGACAGCGGCTGTCAGACTAAAACTCGGCGCCGCAGGCTGCCATGTTGAGAAGACATCACTGAGTGTCCTTTCCATGGCAACAAGAGATTCCTACAAACCCAAAAAGTTCAGCGGCTGCAGAAATTTCCTTTAAAAAAAGAGAGTGATTTAGAGCAGCAGATGGTCTCCAGTAAACCAACTCAGGATTGTTTCAGGCCAGAAAAATGATCATTCAGAAAAGGCTCTGAAAGGGTTAATGTGTTATCGAACTTTCACTCCTCTAATCTGTCCAAGTTTAATGGGGTGTTTTCAGCTCTTTATTTGTTTCCCTGCTGACTGTGAAAGTCTCGTTAGGGCCTGATATGTTTTCGCAGTCCTGATCCAGAAGCCAGACCGGCCTTAAAACAAACATCACGGCCGTTTGCTCCGTTTTGGTTCTGTGGAAAACCTCGGCACGACAGGTTAAGCAGAAACTGGCTGTAGAAAAAAAACGTTAAAGGCCCAGAGGAGATCTCAGAACGCTGTAAAGACTAAATTACAGCAGCAGTTTATGGTGTTACAGTTCACCGACTCTGGCCGCTGCTTTAAACGCTGCCTGCGTGTTTCCATGACTGAAGCAGCAGCTCACAAATATCATTTGTGAGACATTAAAAGAAAAGTCAAGAGATAAATGACAGATCAGTGCAAGTTTGTTTCATGTTGGCTCATATTTAAATACAGTCTGTGTCCCATAATAACATCTCAGGTTTAGGTTGACTGTTCTCAGAGAAAATCTACATTTTCAACACAAAAAATGACAAGTTAAGATGAGTCTTCCAAAGATTAAATCATTTCTGTGACCAATCCAAATAAAATAGCTTGTAAAAGAAGCCCGCAAAGATTATTGAAAATTTTTCTCATGACAGATAATAACTCAAACAGGATCCTGAACGTTGGGAGGGCGAAGATCTGCAGTCCAAAAAGATTCTCACCAGGTTTCATTTCCATGACAAACGGACTAAAAATCTGAAATTCAGTTCACACTAATCCCTCTGGAGTCGCAGCGTGGCAACTACGGATGCTGCTCTGCCGCGGTAAATAATACCCGCTTCTTTTTCTGGCAAAGTCGGGACAAAAATGCCAAATCTAATCTCGTCTGGCTGAATGTTCCTACCCTTACATCATCCCGAGTGTGTTTCTGTCTTCACTACGTTATCAAAACCTAAAGACTTTATAACTCAGCAGCTCCAGCGGCTCTCCTCTGCTCTGTTGAAGAGATTTCCTGGTTTAAGAAAACACAGTGATGATGATGATAATAATAATAATAATAAAAGGAGCCGGCAGGCTGAAAGTGGACCTCTGTGAAATCCAAAATAAAAGAGTGGAGAAGTTGAAATAAAAACTGAATGAAAAAAATTGGCATTCAAAGGTAAAAAACAAAAAACATTTTTTGGTCAAAGCTGAAGAATCCACCTTTTAAATGTGGCCAATCAGAAGACAGAGCTTCATAATATGTTCAGATCAGTTAACCAGCTAAAGTATGGCTGCAGTAAGAACCAAAAACAGGACGAATATTAAGATAAAAAGGTGTCAGCTGAAGGTGGAACAGTTGGAGCGAATCAACAACAAACACCACACAGAGACACATCTTACAACATGTTGACCCACAAAATATTTATCCAAAGTGCTGATGAAAGGAACCGCTTCTTTTCCTTTTCTGCTCTCTTTGAATTGTAAAATCCTAAATCAGATTTTTAGTGATGCTGTCTGTGCTGGCGGCGTTAGCGACAAGCTAACTGTGCGGGACAAACAACAGAAGCTGTCAAAGGTAATGTTGAAGTCAGTAACGAAAGGCCCTCTTCGACCGGACAGCACATCTGAGGGTGTCGTTTCCTCCGGTCACTTTTCCTGTCGCCATCACAACAACCGCAAGGTGTCGCCTGGCAACAGAACTGGATGATGATGATCATGTCATAATGGCCTGTTGGCTCGTTCCATGGACAGTCTGAACAAAATAAAGTCACTGTTGTGGGGGCTTGGACAGGATGATCCAGGGTGTCGGTCACCGCTCAGTTTATACCTCCGTGACCTCACAGCCCTGAAATTTACTGAGCACATTCACTGTGAAGGCCGAGCTGATGACGGTTCTGAGCCCAGCAGAACATCTGCTCATTAAAAACCTCCAGGAGGCCACCAGGATCAGACCCATCCCATCATGAAAAAGCCCTGTTGTGGTCTTGACCCAGTTTCAGTGAGTTTGCTCTGATCCAGACTTGTTTAGGATTTGACCTGATTTGACCTCAGCCTCATTCTCTCATTGAATTTGGACCACACCGTTCTGGACCGTACTGGACTAGACCCAGTTTTGGGTCCAGGACTTCAGTGAAAAGCAAAAGAGAGACCTCACTGCTTTAGATTATTGCACACACACACACACAGTCAACATGTTTTCCCACACTTTCTGTGACAGTGAACACCTCACCAGTGACATCATCTGGCTGTAAAAACTCAAAAATGAGCAACAACAGGAAATATCCACAACAGAACAATGATGATGATGATGATGAAGGCTCAGAGAAGCAGAGAGTCCTGCAGAGGGAATAAGATGAAGTGATGAGAAGATGTGATGGAAACAAGGAGAGTCATCGTCATCTCTGTGAACCCAGAGAGGAGAGGAGGTGGAGGAGACGAGGGTGGAGGAGACGAGGTGGAGGAGACGAGGTGGAGCAGACGAGGGTGGAGGAGACGAGATGGAGGAGACAAGGTGGAGCAGACGAGGTGGAGGAGACGAGGGTGGAGGAGAGGAGGTGGAGCAGACGAGGTGGAGGAGAGGAGGTGGAGGAGACGAGGTGGAACAGACGAGGGTGGAGGAGACGAGGTGGAGGAGAGGAAAGGAGTGAATGAATCGGATTAGAAACAGAACAAAAAGATCAATAAACAAACACAAAGTTGTTGATGTTTGAAGATGAATCAGCTGATGTTTAGCTGTGTGTGTGTGTGTGAGGAGCGCTCGGAGATTGAGGGGAAGGGATGCAGATGTGGGATGCTTGTTGCCACGGAGATGTGTAAACACTGTCAAAAACATGGCAGCTGCCAGAGCTGAGGTCACTGCCGGCTCACAGCTGTGACAGAGAGAGAGGGAGAGAGGGCGAGGGAGGGGGAGACGTTTCCCTCCTTCTGCAGATACACAACAAACTGTCACAACAACAACAACAACAACCAGCTGAGGAAGGAAACTAACCGGATTCTGAATTTGGGATTTAAAACCTGTTCAAGTAGTTTGATGAAGCTGTTTACATCGAACATCATAATAACATTTACTGTTTCCTGTCAACATCATTGTGTTTGTTTGTGCTGGTTTTTATGATTTCAAAGTTCCTCTGAGGTTTCCTGCTGCTTTAATTTCCAGTTTTATGCTCCATCTTTCTCTGAATGGGACCGTTCTGTAGCGATGAGGTCACTGATTGGTCCGTCAGATGTTCAGCATGAAGACCAGAGGAACAGAAGCAGGTCCGACCTCTGAGCTCACCACAAGGTCTCCTGGTAAAAACAGAGCTTCAACAGTTTTACCTCACCAGTTTGGTAGAAACACGACCAGCTGACATGATTTATCGATCATGTGGAAGCAGCTTCCTGGTCCACTTCCTCTGGACCTGGATGGACCTTTCCGTTTTTTTCTGCAGGTTGGGAAATGTGCGACCTTTGAACACGTCTCATTAATCTGCCTCTGCCCTCATTCACACACCAAAGCTTCAGTCCAGTCCAGGAGAACTTCTGTGTGTTAACATGACTGCTAAACGGTTCTGACACATTGGACCCTGATTTCCCTTTGTGACGCCTGCCGTCAGTCTCCCACCTGATTCAGTCACGTGGTAGCCAGGCTGCCGACCTCAATTTTCAGAGCCAGGTTCCGGATTTATAGACAGTCTGCGGTTCTGTCCTCTGCGAGATCCAGAAAAAATGGAGCAGATTTCAGGCGTCCAGGTGGGCGGGGCCTGGACTGAGGCCTTTGACATGAGGATCTGAACTTCATATTTCAGAACTCGCCTGTTTACTGATGTCCATCCGTCTCTGTATTGGACTGAAATGTCCAGGATGACCAGCTGAGCCGGGACATCAGTGGGTCAGATGAGTCAACCATCAGCGCTACCAGCAGGCGTTCCCTGAATAAAGGCAGTTAAGTCAGAACTAAATTACAGTTTTATTCTGGAAGTGAATCATCAGAACCGAAATAGAGCAGAAAATTTTCAGTTTGACTGAATCACATGTTGATGCGTTCAGCGCTTCGATAAAGAAAACCTGTGTGTGTGTGTGAAGAACCCAAACCTCCTCCTGGTCCTCACAGAGCCTCGCCTTGTTTTAAAAAGCGTGAAAAATGTCATCCTCATTCATATTGAAACAGATGACGCACCGCTGCTGATCCTAGGTGACCTCTGAAAACTTTGTCACCAGGCAACCGACATCGTAACCAACATGGCAACCAGCTGTGGTCCATTGACTATAAAACACGGAGTCCATTCATTAAAAACTCAATTGAAACAACGTGCAGCGTGAACTGATTCTGCAGACTTAGCAACATGCACAACACACAGAGGACACGACGAACGGCGGCTCTCTGCAGGTCCGTCTGAGCATTTCACTGACGCCTCTTTGTTTTGTATCGTGACCCCACAGAAGGAGAGCGACCAGCAGATCACCTCCCAGGTTCAGGGCAGCCTGACCACCTTCACCCAAACGGGCTTGGCTGCCGGTCAGGAGTACAGCGTCACCATCACCGGAGAGGTCGACGGCAGGAAGGGCGCCGAGAGCTCCTCCGAGTTCATGACCCGTGAGACTTTTACTTTGTGATTATCAGTCCGGAGCAGGTGAGGCAGGTTCAGCACAAAATATCAACGCCACATCCATCACATACAGGACGGACAGTGGAACAGGCAGACAGTCGTGAATCAGATGTAAAACGTCGATGGCCCCAGAAGGAGACTCATGTTGGTAGATGTGAGCAGCTGAAATGGCCAAACTGGCAGCGACAGTTTAAACATTCTCCTTCCTGTCAACATGTTAATCTGAGCCGACAGTCAGCAGCAGGAAGGTGACAGTTAGTCTCTGTTTCCCTTCAGTCAGGCCCTCCAAACTCCTCATATTTAGTCCAGCACAAAAAATACACACAAAAAATGACACAATATTCCTGCTAAATTAACTAGAAAGACAAAACAACTACAAGAAGAGACAAAAAAGTGACACAAAAAACATCCAATTAAATGACGTAAAACAACAACAACAACAGCTGAACTAAGTTCTGTGTCTTTCTGTTCCACCGACAGTCATCTCCAGTCCCACCAACCTCAAAGTCGTCAAGACCACCTCGACGTCCGCCGTGGTCCAGTGGGAGAAGTCGCAGGGAGAGATCGACAGGTACCGTTTGACCATCACGCCCAGTGACGGATCAGGGACCAGTGAAGAGCTGAGCGTCCCAGCCAACCAGGACTCCGCCCACATTAAGCGGCTGGAGGCGGGGCGTTTGTATGACATCGTGCTCGTGGCGGAGAAGGGCAACAGTCAGAGTCAGCCAGCAAACACCCAGGCTGTTCCTGGTGAGTCGGACTGATCACGGCCTTTTGACGTGCTAATGACGTGCTTTGTGGGAAAACAAAGTAGAATCAGATGATGCTCAACTCACGCTTCATGTTTTAAGGTTTGCCTTTAAAGGCCAACATCAGTAAAGTCTAAGACGGTGTGAGCAGGTGAAGCGTAACTCTCCTGTGGAAGTTAATGGAACCAGAAATGGTTCATAAACTGAACGTGGTTATTAATCTGTTTCTCAACAGTCACTCAGGCCAACTGGAAGCTTTTAACCAGACTTCAGTTTTCTCTTTCAGGCTCAATGTGGAGACGGCAGCACTGATTTGTATGTTTCTTTCGTGCACAATCAACACAATCTGCTTTAAATCAGGATTCTTGAAAAGTGTCGTGATGGTCCCGTTGACTCTGAGTCACTTCCTGTGTCTCAGATATTTGTCATATCTAAAGTAGGTGTCGACGCGTCCGAGAAGCATCGAAGCAGATGAGACATTCACATCTGTCTTCAGTGCAAAAGAGGTTTTTTTTTTTATTTAAGCTGCAAATGCGTTAACAAGATGAAGTTCTTCCTCCAGTTATCAAACATCTCCAGATCCATGATCTGGTTTTGGTCCTGGAGGAGGCGTCAACCCGACCCAACATTTGACCTGACGAGTGTAAATGAATATTAAATATTCTTTTCATTCCTGCATTAATTACAGCAGCAAGACACAATAACACTGAATGTCAATGCTCACATCTGTAGGGAAGACATTACCCAAGGTCGCCAGGCGGGTCCCTCAACCCCCAGGACAAGTTGTCAGAGACTTGGACAAGGAATTGAGGCAATCGGCTGATGACTTTGACCAAAACAGGAAGAGGGAGGCTGATGCTGTGCGACCTCAGGAAAACTCTTCAGCCTCTGTGGTTACAAGAACTAAACCTCTGGTCAACAGGATGATGAAAATAAATGGCACCAAGCCCAAACTCGCTGAAAGGCCCTTTTTGTCCAGGAAGCCAAAACTTCCATCATCTTTCCGTTTCAACACAACCCGAGCTGTGCCAGGAGTAAGAAAGGTTGGCCATGGCCCACTGAAAAAGCCCCTCGTGGTGCAAAAGAAGAAAGAACCAATAATGCAGAAAAAACCTAAACCAGGTGTCCCCAAAATGGGAAACAGGACGACAGCACCGACTGTAAAACAAGCTCGCATTGAACTGAGCTCTGAGAGGAAGGAAGACAAAAATCCAGCTACAGCGTCTGGAACTGATCCTGACGCAAAAAGACAAAGTAGCTCAGAGGAACCGAAAGAGCAACCAGATGTTGGTCCAGGAAAGGACGCTGCTCCGCCATCTTCAGAGCCAACTGGGCCTTTTACAAGCCAGGAGACGAAATGTCTGAATAAAATCAAAGTGACGCACATCAGATTCCCACTGAAGGACAGAAGCAGCGGGTGTAGAGGGGAAGGGACGGTGCTGCTCGGAGACACGTCAGGTTCAGATCAACGTGAAACGCCTGCCGCTGCGACAGATCCGGACTCTCCAGAGGATCCTCTACACCAACTCCTGAGGGACACGTACGGACGGATGAACGTCTCAGTGTTCTCCGTTCACCTGTCCAGGATACCTGACCTTCCTGATGACGCCCAGTCAACAGCTACACCATCATCATCATCTTCATCCGCTTTGTCTCATTCGCCTTCACAAGCAGCAGCATCATCTTCATCGCCAGCAGATTCAGTTCCAGCATCAGCATCACTTTCAGCTTCTTCATCAGCATTGCCAGCTTTGTCACTAACACCACAAACATCCCCATCATCATCATCTTCACCACCATCATCATCATCATCACCACCCACACCATCATCATCATCATCATCATCATCACCACCCACACCATCATCATCATCATCATCATCACCACCCACACCATCATCATCATCATCATCATCACCACCCACACCATCATCATCATCATCATCATCACCAACCACACCATCATCATCATCATCATCATCATCTTCTTCACCCTCTTTGTCACATTCTCCTTCACAAGCAGCAGCACCATCTTCATCACTGACAGATTCACTTCAATCATCATCATCCTCATCGTCGTCTTCCACCTCAGATAGATCAGATTCAGATGGAAGTAATGAATTAGGAGGTGATGATGGCTCACCGGAAGAACGGCAGGAGTTTCCCTCAAGAGAAGGTGGAGCTCCTCTTTCCCGCCACACGCCTCCAAAACAGGGCTTCATTCGTCGGCGCCCAAACTTCGGTCCATTTCACAACAGAAACCGTCTAAATTTGAGAGTTCCTCAGCGTTCCTCACCTCGTCCTCTGAGCATTAACCCTGGAGGAGAACCGGACACCAGACAGTCTTCCACAGATAAATCATCTTCTTCTTCTGATTCAGATGAATCGCTTTCAGTTGAGGTTGATGCTCCAGCTGGCGGAGTGAGCGGAGACAAAGATGCAGAAAAAACTACTCCAGTATCCTCTGAGGAACAAAACCAGAAACAGAAACAGACAGAAAGAGGACGAGTCCCAGTCCGCCGTCCTCTTCTGAAAGGTGGATTTATCCGGCGCCCCTTTCTAAACAGAACTCGTCCAAATTCAAAGCTCTTGACTCATCCAGCTCAACTTTTAAATCCTAAAACTGAGACAGAGCAGAAATCTCCCAGTGAATACACAGCCAACACCTCTGACCCAGCTGAAGGTTCAGACCTGGTAGGTTCTGCTAAAGAGGACAACGAAGGTAGAGCCGGGATGAGAACATCCAATGAGGTGTATCAACGTCCTGGAGGAAGTGAATCGCCGGTTGGTTTCTTCCGTCGTACCCAACTCTACGGTGGGCCTTTCCAAAACAGGACACGTCCAAACCTGAGACAACCTCAGTATCCGCACAGAGGTCCCCTTCGCAAACCTTTCCCCGTCAAAAAGCTGAATGGAGCCGCTGCTGTCAGCACTGAAAGACAAAATAGCCGACTACAAAACAACAAAGCCCCGAAAATTCTTGAAACGGCTTCAGCAGAGCAGGACGTCCCCGGGCCGACACAAACAGGAGAACGAGGAACTGTACGGATAGATCCAAGTACCCATGTGGGGGGTCATGATGCTACTGCTGCTACTGGACCAGACAATAACCAATTAGGAAGTGAAGAAAATGGTCCATTGAAAATTACCAACTCTGAGGAAGAAGACACAAACACTCCAGATCTTGACTCTGAAATCCCTGAACAGCGACACAATGCTGATGAAACCACTGAGCACACAGATCGAGGTAAAGCAGTGAAACAAACGCACTCCGCTTCAAGAGCCTCAAGGCCAGCCACACTTCCAAGGAAACCACAGACACCAAGACCAACAACAGAACAACGTCGGACCCCGCAGAGACCAAAATTCAACGTGGGTCAAAAGAGAAAAATACCTTATTCTGCAAAAAAAAACCGATTCCAGACCGCCGATGGAATCAGACATTTCTTCTACTGCAGCTCTGAGGGAACCTCTGGACTCTGTGGGAGTTACAAACCGGACCTCAGATGGATTTAATCTCGTCTGGGAATCACCAGAAGGAAAGTACAAAAACTTTGTTGTAACTAGAAAACAAGTTCGGAAACAGGAAAGTCCAAAACTGAAGCAGCAGGAGAAGGATCAGGAAGGAAAACAAGACGACTCAGAGAAAGAGGACATCAATGAAGACAAGGAAAGGAAGCAACAAGCAGCCAAAGAAACGGAAACAAAAACCAGGAAGATCCAGGATGAGAACAGGATCACTGAAACAGTCGTTACACAACCTTCAAACATACAAAGCAGCACAACAGTTCAACCTGCAACAGAAAGCGACAAAACTTTGAAAGAAGTTCTTCCTGGTTCAGCTCGCTCCCTCCGCTTTGAGGATCTGCCTCCTCAGACCGAGTACACCGTGACGTTGCTGGGAAAGGGTCCCGGTCTTCTGTCCAGACTGCACAAGCTTGTCATCAGTACAGGTACAAGAGCGCAATGTTGTGATGTCCTTTCAGCCAGTCTCAGTGTACTCAGAGTCGTGTCTCATTAAAACAGATTATCGTTTATTGTTAACTAATCATCATTTTCACTGAGTGTGACTGGATATATTGGCTCACCCACTAAATGCCTCCTCCATTTTATTTTCAAGAGCTGAAGCGTCGCGCCGCTCTTGAAGACTGTAAACTTGAGTTTTACAGTTTCAGACTTTGTGTTTCTTCTTTGTGGTTTTGTGACGTATAATCTGTTGTGTTGTTTGTTTCCAGCAGATGTTGATGTTTGAGGTCCATTTAAGATTTTGTCTTTCATGTTCAAGCTCACTGCTCAGCTTCCATGAATATGTGAAGTATTCATGTTCATCTCACCTCCAAAAGATGGAATACACTCAGTGATTTGATGTCAACCTCCAGTAAAACTAAAATGCAGTTTTGATGTGATTTAGAGATGAAACTCTCAGGACTTTGGTCACTCCTGGGGGAGTTTGTCCAATCAAACCCAGTTTTCCAGGACTGCGCAGTGTTGACATCAAATGAGATGTTGAAAAAACAAAAATCAGTAACAACATAACAACACAACTCATTCACTGCTGCTCTGGTCTTCTCTCATTCAGGGTAAGCTAACAGCCAGCTTCACTGACACCTTCACCCCAGCCAGGGTAAGACCACAGCGGTCAGTCTTCACCTCCACCTCCAGGTCCAGGTCGCTTTTAGAAACCAACGGTAGATCCAAATTAAATCTGGATGGAGCTGCGTCCCGGTTCAGGGGCCACGTCCGCCTTTCAGGTCTCTTGCAGCCCAACATATCCCAAGATTCATTGCATGGCAGCAGTGAGGATTAGACTGGTGTGTTTGGCTTCTGGGCCAAACTGAACAGCCCTTTGTAGAGCAGACCCTTGGAAGGATGGAGACCCTGAATCAGGACACAGCTCACATGTCTCAGGACAACAGAATGAACGAAGCAGAATCAGTCCCAGTTACATTAAGATCTTAGAGGAATTCTCAGAGATTTGGCCTGTCTTTCAGTCTAATTTGTTTTTTCTTTCTCTGGTCTTCATGCTTTAAATGTGAATCTTCCATCTTTTCTGTGTTCAATTAATATCGGACTGTTTTTATTTTCATTCCTCTTTAATAACATGAAATGACTCCTTTCGGTTCAATGTCATTTATTCCTGCCACGCTCTTATTTTCAGGGTCGAGCGGCTAATAAATGTCCCCGTTGTCTCCTTCGCTGCTGTCCAGGATCCATCGTCACGCTGTGTGTCTGTATATAATTTGTATACTGTATATATGTTTGCACTGTACATATATACACGTGGAGCACTAATAATAAATGTGTGGATGAATAAATACAGTTACAGACTCTTCTCACTCTTCTCTCACTGTTACGTCATCAAACTCTCATTCCTCCTCCTAAATGTTTCCTTTCCTAGTTCATTTCCTTCCATTCCTTCCTGTTATTCACCTCCTGCCGTGTTTTCCTGCCACCCAGGCCCGGAGCCTCCGACCAACATCATCTTCAGCGAGGTGACGGAAAGCTCGATGACGGTTTCGTGGAGCAAACCGAAGAGGCTGGTCGATGGCTTCAAAGTCACCTACACTCACACCGAGGAAGGTGAGCACATGAATTCATGTTTTGAATGTTTGATGATGATGATGATGATGATGATGGTGGTGGTGGTGGTCTGACCCTCTGTGTTAGGGGAGCCGGTCTCGGTCCTACTTGACTCGGGGAAGTCCAACCTCAGCCTGACTCAGCTCTCACCTGGTTCTACGTATGAGGTCAGCGTCATCTCCGTCCTCGGCCTGGACGAGAGCGATCTGATCAAAGACACCGCCATGACACGTGAGGGCACGTTGTTTGTCTGAGGGTTGCTGTGGTGATGGCTCCTCTGACTTCAGACTGTCACTATGTCCTTTCTCTTTTTGGGTTATTTGTATCTTTGTTCCTCTCTCAGTGCCCGACGCGCCCACAGACCTCCGGGCATTGAACGTCACCGACACCAAGGCCTTGTTGCTCTGGCGTCCGGCGCTGGCGGCCGTCGATAAGTACGCCATTGTTTATGGCTCAGAAACAGGTGAGTGTTTCTGAGAGAAGAGTGTTCAGAAGCTGAGCGTTCATTCCAATGAATAGACCCATGTTGCTGCAGCACACCTGATTTACATCCAAAATTTCCTCTTTGAGTCAGTTAAATCGAACTCTGATCAGAGGCCGATCTTGTCCGTCCAGGTTCTCCGATCCGGATCGTGGTATCTGGAAACGCAGCAGAGAAGCAGCTGAGCGGCCTGGAAGGATCCACCACCTACACCGTCACTATCAGCAGCCTGCTGGGCGACCGAGAGAGTCCGCCCGCCACCGGCAGCTTCACCACCGCCAGAGGTCAGCACACACACACCTGACTCATGTATCAGAAAGTTGGTGAAAAGTCAAACACAAATGTCTGTCCAGACTCGGGGAGTGACGGACCCCAGGATCTCCTGGCCAGAGATGTGACCCCTCGCACTGCCCTGTTGTCATGGAAACTACCATCAAAGCCCGCCGACCGCTACAGGCTGACCTATCAGACGGAAGGTCAGGAAGTGAAGGTCAGACTGGATGAACACGACATTTCTTTTTGAGAAGCTGGAACCTTTTCAACCGTTTTAATTGGTCTCATTTATTTGTGGGTTTTTTCACTGAATCAGGAAATAAAGAAGATTTTTTTTAACCCTCTGAAGCTGAGATGGTTTCTCCTGAACAGGAAGTGATGGTGGACACCTCAGTGACGGCGTACAACCTGAGCAGACTTCATCCTGGATCGAAGTACACGGTGCAGCTCCAGGCGGAAGGACAAGGACAGCACTCCTCCGTCTCCACAGAGTTCACCACTGGTACAACGCCGTCTAATGAGTCACGTGGGTGTTGTGTTTATGAGTTAATGAAGGGTTAAACTCATCCCTCTTCCTCAGGCAGCCTGAGGTTCCCCTTCCCTGCTGACTGCTCTCAGGAGCTGCTGAACGGCATCACGACATCAGGAGAGGCTGAGGTTTTCCCTCAGGGCCCACACAGGAACCCACTGAAGGTTTACTGCGACATGGAGACGGACGGAGGAGGCTGGACGGTACGGGAACATCAGAGACGCCACAGCCTCAGACTACATCAAGACTTCCCAGAGTGCAACCTGCTCTGTCTTGTCTCCTGTCTGCAGGTCTTCCAGAGGAGGAAGGACGGCTCGGTGGACTTCTTCAGAGGCTGGAAGGACTACGTAGGAGGATTCGGAGACCTAAGTGGGGAGTTCTGGCTCGGTGAGAGATCGTTCAAAGTTTTAATATTGCTTTGTGAAGGATATTTTTCTTTGCTCCAGTTTTCTAAAATCCATTTTAACATGAAGTCGAGAATCATCACCAAACTGGAGTTCCTGAACACCGAGCAGGGAGGAAAAATAGCTAAGTTGGCGTTCAGTCAGAAATGTCAGTGAAGACAAACTGTTGGTCCTCAGGTCTGGACGGTCTCCACAACCTGACAGCAATGACCAGGATGAGCCTCCGTGTGGACCTGAGAGACGGGCCAGATTCAGTATACGCCAAGTACTCCACTTTTGAGGTAGCAAGGAGGAACTACAGGCTGACGGTGGGCGGGTACAGCGGCACCGCAGGTAATCACCTGGTCCCATTCAAACCTGCTCATCTCAACATTTTCCCCAGATCTCAGTGTCTCGTCTCCGCTCCAGGTGACTCTCTCAGCTACCACAGCAACCGGATCTTCTCCACCAAAGATCGGGACCCGGCGCTGTTCATCACCCGCTGCGCCATGTCGTACCGAGGAGGCTGGTGGTACAAAAACTGCCACGAGGCGAATCTCAACGGCCTCTACGGCATCGACGTCAAACACCAGGTAATGCCTGATGACATCACAGCTACAGTGACGCTAACATAGTTCTGTTACTTTGGTGATGATGATCCATCAGGGCCGTCTTCTCCAGGTTCAGGACAGCTGCTTGAGTTTAGTCAAAACACCAAATTTTCAGATATACCTGACATCTGCGCGTGTGTGTTTGTGTGTGTGTGTCAGGGTGTGATCTGGACCAGCTGGAAAGGAAAAGAGTACTCCATCCCGTTCACTGAGATGAAGATGAGACCAGTGTCCTTCCGTCCTCCAGCCAGAGGGTGAACCGGAGCAGCCGCAAACTATGAACTGTTAAACACATGCACGGACAGCACACGCACACACACACACAATATAACAGAGAGCCTCGCTCTTGGCTCAGAGGATATGACGTATTTTTTCATTTGTATAGAGGTCAGTTATCAGTATATTACTGTTGTTGTACAGTTTCCAGTCGTATCTTGTGCTCCTTAAAGTAGAGCTGCTTCAACGATATTTAAAGGGTCAGTTCACCCAAATTGTTGTATCTTCTTGTTCCACTTTGAAACATTTAAAACTTCCCACAGCCATCGATGCAGTTATTCTCTTTTAAATGGCTCATTCATCCAAATCAGGCCGACAGCGAACATCTGAAGGTGAGAAGATACGGCGGAGAGGAGTAACGCTGTGCCTTTACCACAACGACCCGTTTCAACCAACCTGACACAAACAAACATGGACTGCGCGGCAGTCGAGCCCTTTAAATGTGAGCTCAACACTTCACGTCGCTGGCTGATGAGTCCGTCAGTCCCAGAAAAAGTCTGGAACCAAAACTCTTCTGGTCTCAGTTCATCCTTCATGACGACCGAAGGAAGAATTCAGATCACTCATCTGTTTCCTGTTCATTCAGGAGGGTTGGGGCGTGGCCTCTTTTTGCCCAATCGCTGGGAGTTAGGGGGCGGAGTCAGGAGCATGTCAGGTGATTGTTCAGTCATTAGACAACTCACATTTGTTTGCTCCACTTCCCAGTTTCCATGACAACTGAAGGTGACGTGGGCAGTTCCACGTAAATAAATGACTGCATTCTCTGAAATAAACACAGTGTATCTGTGTGTCTAGTTACACAAACAGGGAAACACTGAATTATCATTAAACACATTTGTGTTGCTGGTTTGTGTGTCCAAAATGTCAAATTTTCAACAAGTAATAAAAAAGTTTTGTTTTTTCTGTTTGGCTTTTGTTTGTTTTTGTGAGATCTTCAACAGACAGACTTTTACCTGCTTTGTTTGAAAAAGTGTTTCCATTTTCTAATCAAATCCACCTGAGTGGGATCACGTGAATCTGGTTGCCAGCTCAGCAGCGCCCCCTGCTGTCTATCTGTCTGTCATCTTGTAATGAGATGATGACACCACATTAACTTTTTTTAAATAGAACTGCTTAAGTGAGCTTCAAATAAAAATACAGGGTTGAATTTTCACACACAAGAATTAAAAATAAAGTCTGATTCTGATAAGCTAAAAGAGTAAACTTAATTCTGCAGCTTCGAAAAAATAAATCCAGATCCTGATCTCCACCGTCTCCTGTCTGGTTTATTCTGGTGTCGAACAGCTCACAAACTGATGAGTGACGTCAGCATTTAAACAGGGCCAGGATGTCTTATGATAAAGAACAACGTAAGTAACTAGTGGACGTGTCAGCAGAAATTTTTTGATCTGAACTCTGACAGAAGTTTTGTTGTTGTGTTTCTGACAGGCATCGAGGGAGAAGCTCTTCTTGGTTTCAGATCCCAGATGTCCTTTTAAACACCCTTTGTTTTTCTTTGATTGGTCCCCAGGGTGCAGCTCCTGCCCCCAACCCCACCCACCCATCTGGCCTCTTGTTTACAGGTGTGTGCCGGGGCGTCACCTGGGAGGGTCAGGTCTGGAGGCTGAACCTGATCCTGACACCAGCAGACGGACGGAGATGCTCAGGTGCAGTACGATCTGTCAGCTGCGGAGCTGAGAGGAGTTTCATTTTCAGAGGTTCAACACACCGGACAGGTGAGCTGATGATTTCTTACACAAGTTACACAAACTCAGAAATGGACACTTACTGAAGTGTGTGATTAACAACAAGAATTTTTGGATTTGTGTGTTTTGTCATATAAAGTGAAAAGAAAAACCTTTCATATAAATTTTAATCATTATGTATATTATACTGTTATACTGTTTTCTTGTTTTAACACATTTCACCGAATTCTGATAAAAAAGTTCCATGAAAATAGTTGATAATATAATATAATATTCTTATATAATAGAATATAATAATTCTGTCTCTTTCCACCAAAAGGAAAGACATCAAACATAAATGTCACTTGGAGCTTGTTGTGTTACAGTTTGTGTGTCGCCTATTAATAAGGACGTTAAAGGACACTGTTTTTAGCTCTAACGATGGCAGTGATTGTAGAGAGGGCTGATAATTACCCCCCCAATGTCCTCAGGACAATCATGATGTCAGACGATCGAGCCCTGGAGGACCTGTTGTACAGCAGCAACCTTGGTGACGAGGCAGAAGGCCCCAAGGGCGTCGTCGGAGGCCCAGGGGGCGGTGAGGAAAGTGCTGCTTCAGACCACGTGAGCACGAAGGCCATGAGATGATGTTCAGTCGAGAGGCGACATTATCTCTTCAAACTCAGACTATTTATTTCTCTACTTTTATTTAAAGGAGATTGTTTTTTTAAAAAACCAGTAGAAACCAAATTTGGGGGAGAAGGTGGATCTGACCTGCTCTGACTCGACCCTGATTGGTTGGTAATTTGGATTTCAAGGCAGAAGAAGGTCGAGATCCAAGCTGTAAAATTCGTACTGTGGCTTTAAAGTTGCTTCAGATCAGAGCCAGAGGATGGCTTACATTCTGACCCTGTTTGTGTTAATCAGCTAACAATAATCCAATTTTAATAATCGCTGCACAAACATTTTTCATTACTTTGAACGCGACAGAATCAGTTTTTCCATCTTGTCTCAGGCTCCAACAGCCCTGTCCGTCCAGGAGCCAATGATGTGTGCCGGTTGTGGAGGGCAGGTGTGCGACCGCTTCTTCCTATTGGCTGCTGGTCAGCTGTGGCACAGCGCCTGTCTGCGCTGCAGCCAGTGTCAGTGCGAGCTGCAGACACAGCCCTCGTTGTACTGCAGAGATGGGAACATCTACTGCCAGCAGGACTACTGCAGGTCAGACCCAGAACCTCCACTCGTCCCCCTGGAGAGTCCTGGTCCGGAGATCAAACCTGTGTCCTCTTGTTTTCTCTGTGCTGGTGGTCAGGATGTTTTTGGGCGGTCAGTGCGCTCGCTGCTTCCAGCCAATCCCAGCAACCGCTCTGGTCATGAGGTCTGGGGAGTTGACCTTCCATCCTCACTGCTTCTCCTGCCAGGTGAGCCCTCAGTTTAGTGTTACGAGGCGTGATCGTCGGTGCCAAAGCAAAAAAATAAATATGCATCGTGTTTTACAGGAATGTGACATCAAACTCATGCCGGGGAACCTGTACTGCATTGAGGGGCAGAGCCTCTTCTGTCAATCACATTACCATGGTGACGGGAGCATCCCCCTGTCCCAGGATCCTCCGCCCAAACCAAACCTGACGGATGAAGGTGAGTGTGTTTGTGTTCTGATTCTATTGTTGTTGTCGTTCACTGACAGCTGAGCACTGTGTGATTCATGTGTTGTGGTGAAGCAAGTTCCTGCTCTTTTAGCTTTTTAGTCTCCTCCACCGCCTGTCTGTGTGTGTGAACAGCCCATATCCAGGTTTCAGGTGAAGGGGAGGAGTCCGTCAGCAGCCCAGAACCACGCCTGGATGACAGGGTGATAGGGGGGCGGAGCCACAGGCACACTAAGCGAATCAGGACGTGTTTCCGCAGTGAGCAGCTCAGAGCTCTGGAGTCGTATTTTGCCCAGAAACACAACCCTGACGGCAAAGACTGGACCTGCCTGGCACACAAGACCGGCCTGCCCAAGAGAGTCCTGCAGGTGAGACGTCCAGGTGACGCCTTCATTTTGAAAGCCACAGCGAAAGAGAGACAGGAAAGGGACCTTCAATCAGCTCCAATCCCAGTCATTGAAGTCAATAGGAAAACGTTCATACTTCATACTTCATACTCTCTCTCTCTCTATCTCAGGTGTGGTTTCAAAATGCTAGGGCCAAATTGAGGCGAAATCTCACCACAGACGACTCTCAGGCGAATTCTCCCTCTGCCCCCCTGAGAGGCGTCACCACGGTGACCAGTTCCCCACCCCCAGTCTGCTCCTCAGCTGACCAATCACAGTCGTTCTCGGCCAGCACCATCGACCAGCTGCAGCTTTCCCTACTCACCTCCCCGCTCAGCGACCTGCCGGCGAGCCCGGCCACCAACCAGCCTCACCAGCTGCAAGGCCTTGACTTCCTCCTGGACTATGACTCCCAGAATGCACCAGGATGTATCTCCTCTCTGGAGGTCTACGAGGACTTTGGGGAGGCAAGAGGAGGATCAGAACAAGAAACTGGTCCTGATGCTTCTTTCACACCACGTTACTGTTAGTCCAGAAAGATTTTGAAAAGAAGAGAAAAGTCAGAGTTAGAATCCTCAAGCTTTCAGATGAGCGGACAGGAGCAGGTCATGAACAAACCCTCGTGGTATGTGTCGTAATCTGCACTTTCTTTTGTAGCCAGTCTGGAGGTAAACTCAAATTAGTGCATGAAACTCCCCTTTATTCGTTTCCAAGCTCCTGGCTTCATAAATACATTTAAATACAATATGTTTTCATCTACAGAGCTGCCAAAATAGTCCACAGGTTTTTACCAACTCTATTCACGTCACCATCGGCATGAAGCCAATGTAATCAGAAATGTCACGTTTGTCTGTTACTGTATCAGACTGGAACAGTGAATAAACCTTCAGCTGTTTCATCACTTCCTTCATCTAAGTTTGATCTCTTTGCTTCACAAGCAGCAGCTCTGTCCCCAATTACTCCACAGTTTGAAGGCAGCGGTCCAAAGGTAGGCCTCCACGTGGTCCTCCATAGAAGCTGGACCTCCAGGTGAAGGTCTCAAAGGTCTCAGTGCACAGAGAAATGGTCTCAAACTGAACCAGCCAGCCACTTCTGGAAGGATGCAGCTCAATCTTAGTGAATTAGAATTCCAGTGAACCTGCTGTATTTCTAAACAAAATCACAGGGGAAGTGTGAATTATGGGACAGAGGAGCATGTCACTCGAAACAACCACAAACAGTAAATACCCTGAAAGCAGAAATCAGTCCACATTGTCACATAATTGGAGGATTTAAATTGGACAACAGTTTCATTCACTGTGATGATCATTTCCCCAAAAGCAGTAATGACATTCTTTCAGGCTGGTTTGAGTCGTCCCAGTGAGGCGACCTTCATGACAATGATGATGACTGATGATTCTCTCTGCGTTCTCTCCACAACAACAGCTTAATGAATTGGCTTCCATTTTTGTGAATTACCCCCAATGCCCCCTCCCCCCAATCAAGAGGTTTGTGATAATTGCCACTCTCTAGGCCTGGTTGCTGAAGTAGACTGAGGTTTCTCAGGTGAAAGAATGAAGATTATGACGGCTGAGTGTTCATCTCTTGGTGCGTCAGAGGAGCCAGAGACCAATGGTGAACGGCTGGGGGAGGACGGCCTGCAGTTTTTAAAAAGGTCTGAGGCAATGAACGTTACAAAGATATGAAGATCCAGCAACTTAGATTGGGACACAAGGTAAGACGTGACACAACTAAGGTGAATCTTCTTTTTTATTCCTCTTCATTGATGCCAACACTTGGGAGCAACTGCTCTCTTCATTTCTTTATTCTTTTCAATACTTTTACACTTTTGAGAAAATGTATCAGCTGACAAAGTTGCTGAATGATCACATTTGCAGGCATGGACTTGACTTTTTGACTTTGGACACGTGTTTTAGTCTTCAATAGGTTTCTTAACAGAATTTCTCAAAAGCAACCAATCAGATGTCAATGAAATTATAAATGTTTGAAGACAGAAAAGCTCCAGCTTTTGGCCATTTCAACAGCACTTTATGTCGTTGAGCTTCACTAACCCTTAACGTGTAAAACTGAACAGAAAAACATTCAAACTCCTGAAAAGCTCGTCCTGTACTGATGAAGTTTAGAAGCTATGTCGATGAGTCCGTGCTTTTTTTTTACTGACTTTACTTTGTCGTGATTGACAGAAATGCTTTTATATATCAAGAGAAATCTACTTTTTGTGCCGATCCTCTTTTGAATGTGCACATTTGTGTTACTTTGATCTGATTAATCTAATTATCAATTTCCTTTTAAACTCTAGTAAAGTCAGAGTGTAACTTGACCGATGACCGGTCTTCGTTTTCAGATGAGACCATCCTCCCATCTTGCCGTTTCTCAACTCGCCCTCCTCTCCTTCACCCTCCTCTGCCCCCTCCCATGGTCCATCACATCCTGCCCCATCTCCCCAAATGCCCTCCCAGCAGCAGACGGACCTGAGCTGGAGTCAGCCGTGCTGCACCGACAGGCTGCTCAGGAGGACAAACCTGAAGTGTGGCCTGGGTTGTCTCAGGACTCCCTGCAAGCCCTGCTGCAACCTGAATTTGGGCCCTGGGAGGACGAAGGGCTGCACAGGGATGAAAGAGGAGACCTGTTGGCCCAGCCACGGTCACCCTTCCCTGGGGGGCACTCTCTGGAAAGCATGCACTATAAGGACAGAGGAGACACGGAGGACGGGGGGAAGAGGAACAAAGCTCTGACCTCCATCGCCGGAGGTCTCCAGACTGTCAGCCGGGAGAAGGGGGGATTTGGGTTCCGCTTTGGGAGGAAAAGATGGACGGATCTGGGATGGAGGGGTGAAGGAAGGGGAGGCACAGACAAAGACACCTGGAACTGACTTTAAACGGGAGTAAAGAGGAGTTCATCTCCAGAAAAAGAGTTGGATCTGATTCAGTGTAAAACTGACCTTTGCCTGGACAACGATACATGCAGCAATTTTTTAACGAAGACTAATTCCAGTTCGGAGAAATACTGCCATAAAATAAGTCCAAATTTGTTTTTATTGCTGACATCCTGTAGAAGATATTGTTGTGGCTTTAAGAAGCAAAAACAACCTCAGTGTAGTTTGACATTTCCTCTGTCGGTCAGCCAATCAGAGGAGAGAATCCAATCCTCTCTTCTGATTGCTTGCGTTTGGAACTCGACTGAGGGTGGTGTCTGCTTTACTGTGACATCACAAAGTCCCAGAAGTCCCCACAGCTCGTTTTAAGGCTCGCTTTCTGAATACATGCTGAATATTTCACTGTGGACAGAGAACTTTGAACCCGTAAACTAAGATTCTGGTATTGGACATCTGATTCCTTTGGCAGTTGGTTCATGTTCAGCTAATTTTAATTTGAATCTGTTGGGAAGTATGTTCAGTCTTTTACGGTGAAAATGCATCAATATTGTAAAGTTGGACAATATTTGGTTCCTTTTCTGAACAAATCTAAAACTATCTGCAACTGAAACTATGTAAATAAATCTGTTCCTAAAATTAGAAGTATGTGGCATGTGACTGAAATATTAAAGGCACAACAAACCTTTACCACAAGGAGTCTCTCAATCACAACAGAAAAGAAAAGCTGCAGACTGGTGAGGTTGTGAAGAGTCTCGGTCAGCTTTGCCAGCTTTGGGCCGGGTCGGTGTTTTCACTGATCTGCAGAGACCTCCTCGATCTGAATAAAGGTGTGACATTTCACAACAAATGTCAAATAAATGTAGTGGAAGAACAAAAACATATTTGTATGCCAGCAGCTCATTTCTTTAAAGACAAACACAAGAACTCCATACCAGAGATGTAAACCATAAACTAGATAGATCAATATAATAAAAACTGGGCAATCTAAAAACAGCAACAGACATATAATACAGCAGAATATAAAATACAATACCTGTGACTTGGAAACGGATATGCAGTTGAAGATGAATGAAATGAATAAAATACAATAAAATAGAACAAGCTGACATATAAGCTACCAGCGAAATATGATGAAATATGCTGAAATGATGATGAATGATGATGAAACAGGCAAAATAATGAAAAGGTAACCTTCAAGATTATGACGTGTGCAAAAGGAAGAGTAAACAGCTACCTTACAGTTATTACCTCCTGTTTTGGAGTCTGATGGCACTGAGAAAGAGTTCTTCTTCTTCTTCTAAACCTTCCCATTATACAAACATTAGAATTAACACCCTGAACATCTGTTTTTCTGGTGAACTTTAACTTTATTCCAGTTAAAGTTGAACTGAATGTGTTCCCATTCTGCCTGAAAGAACCCGTGTCGCTGAAATCTGCCTGGCAACCATCTGTGAATTATTTGATTGGTCGACGCCGCCGCTGGCCAGTTGGTTGTTGTCGTCCGGACTTCTGCGACCTCTTCTCGGCTAAAAATCATGAACCGACCGGCGACCTGGATCGTTCTCTTTCTGCCAATAATGTGGCTGAAGCTGGAGGCTTTCGGAGGAGGTGAGTTTTGTCCAAAAAGAAAAGTTGAAGAATGTGAAATGTTATTTTTTTAACACTTCCGGTTAATGAACGCCAACGGTTGTTGCTTTTTAACGGTTCTTTTTAAATGTTAGCTTCACCGGCTAACTTAGCTTATTTTTCTAAATTTTCTGAAGAATCATCGCTGTTTGTCGGATTATTTTAACACCGGGGGGAACAGTTCCACCTGCTGGGACCTTTCCCATGTAAAAACATCTCCAGCTCCGGTGATGTTAACGTCAGCAGATGACGACGAAGTAAATGGAAGTGTTGAGCTGTTTGTGAACTCACAAAGGTTTCATGATTATATAAGACAAGCTTTTGACTTTAAAGTGACTTTAGTCCAAAAACCACAAAGCATATCTCCACACACCCTGAAATTAGATTTAATTCCTGCTTGGATCAGTTGAACTTCAGTACAAAAGTGTGCAGAGTGCCATCATCATGGTTTAATGCAGTTTGAAATAAGTGTCATGTTTGAGAGGCTGGAGGAAATTCATTGGCAGGATGTATATAAAATATACAAGGATCTATGTATAATGCTATGAAACATTCTGCGGTCTGTGCTTTATCAGTGCAGTAAAGTAAATTATTTAGAGTTGCACTTGTTATGACTTCCAGCCTGACAGCTGTGTTGTGAAGCTGATAGGAATCTTAACAACATCCATCTGCAGGCAGAACCAGGAACCAGAACCAGAACCAGCTGTGTTCTCCGACCCCACCGTCAGCGTGTCTCTGCTCTGTGTTGAGAGAAAGCTCATCTGGTTAGATCAGATTTCCTCACATTGTTACAGCAGCGAGAAACAAACAGAGACACACAATAGCAGGTAGTGCTTCCCATAGCAGCAGTTGCACCTGGGAAGTTAGAAGAATATGGCACAGTGTTATTCTTAGTGTGTGGTCTACTGGGGGGACAGTCCTGGTCATTAAACAGTCTGACAGCAGCAGGAAGGAAGGACCTACCATATCACTGTGGTGGGACCGATAAAATGTACAGAAAGTACAGAAACACAGGAGAACAACCTTCACTGACGGGATGGAGTCTGACATGTTGCCTTTATTATTTAGGATTGTTTCTTTCAGGGCCAGAGCTGATGATGAGGATGTAAATTGTGAAAATCTTATCAAAATTATAATTTAAATATTGTTAGTCTATAATAATACAAGCCCAGAGGACTTTATGTACATTTGGTCTTATTTGTTTTGTCAGTTATAGGATAGAAGATCCTATAACTGGTATCTGTTATTTCTCAATCCAGTTAATGTCAAACTGTTTTGGGTTTTTTTTTTGTTGTTGTTTGTTTTTTTAGTCCTCACATTGTAGAAGATGAGCTCACCGACCTGTGGGCTCTCCTTTGCTTCGTTAAGGACTAAAATAGTTGATCAAATAGTGTTTGGTTAATGAGCTCCGCGGTGATTGGAGGTGTGGTGTGGGGAAAGTTTACGAGCAGCCGTGAACGCACCGCTCAGACAGCTCAGGAGGAGCCAGTTGTTGTCGCGGTCGGACGGATCCAGAGTCCGGACCAGAGTCCGAACCAGAGCCAGAATAAACGGACCGAACGGACTTTAGGGGAGCAGACAGGAAGCAGACTGGGGGACAGGATGCGTCTCGCCGTGGTCTTTGTCCTCCTGGGGACTGGGCTGACAGTAAACTGCGGTAAGTTCAGGTCCCTTCAGTCCGACTGAACCGAAAGTAAACCAGAGACTCGTGACGTCGTTAAAAAAAACACATTTCTTTAGTTTATATTCCTCATTTAAATATGATCTGCCGACATTGACGGTTATTTATAGTCAGGTGTCGTGTAAAGATTTAATTCACATTCATGCTACATAAAATTAAAGGTTGAAGAGGAAGTTTGTCGTTGATCACGCGAACACAGTCCGTCTGTCTGTGGTCCTAATGGGGATAAAAGAAATACATCTTTGGCCTGATCACTTACCGTAATCATTTCATGTTTTAAACTGATTTATTTATTCCATCAACCTCAAAATGTGCATAATAATAAATCTAAAACGTGGTATATTCATATAAAGCACCACAGTGGAGGGGATTGTTAAGTATATGTGGTTGAAGAGTTAATAAGAAATTAGGAAATAGTGCAGTGAAAGATGACTGAGGTTCTGTAAAAGGTAATATGAAATATAGGTGGCAGGTAGAAATGGCATATTGTTCCAAGTAAACACTTCGAACAACCACAAAAGAAGACAGACATCATTCTTCAGATATCTGAGCCACAGTTATGAACAACATGAGGCGGTTACAAGTTGACTTCCTCGTTCTTCAGTTGAGCACATTATAAATATCGCTCTCTCTCCCTCCCTTCTCCTGTGTGACTTCCAGAGGTGCATTCCCTCACATACATCTACACAGCCCTCTCAAAGCCTATGGGCCTCCCTGGCATCCATGAGTTCACAGCCATGGGTCTGCTGGATGGCAAGATGATTGACTACTATGATAGTGAGATCAAGAAGAAAGTTGCCAAGCAGAACTGGATGGAAGAAAAGAATCCCAAAGATTACTGGGACAAAGGCACGCAGTCTCGCCAGAGCAAGGAGCAGTGGTTCAAAGTCAACCTCAACATCCTGAAGGATCGCTTGCGACAGAATGACACAGGTACGGTCTGCAAGCAGCTGACAGCTAGGCCCCTGAATGAGTCACTGATTGGCTGTGACATCACACATCGGACCAATAGAAGCCTTCGATGTAGAGATGTGACTCTACAAGTCACCATCTAAGATGGAGGGTGGCAATTGATGCATAAAAAAAAAAAAAAGGCAACAAAGCTCCAGCCAAAAAGTCAGACTGATCCAAATCTGAAATAACTTCATTCACAAATGACAAAGACAAGAAAGTGGGAATCAAAAGATGTCCCCAGCTGGAATGCTGTAAAGCTGTTGTGATCTCTGTTGTTATGTTTGTCACTGCAGATGTCCATGTTCTTCAGTGGATGCACGGCTGCGAAGCTGTGACACAACCCGATGGCAAGTTAAAGTTTGTCAGAGGCATGGACATGTACAGCTACGATGGACACAACTTCCTGTCCTTCGATGACAGCCACTCAGTTTGGGTCGCTCCAGCTGCTGAGGCAGTCCCGACCAAGACAAAGTGGGATGCGGTGTCGGTCTTAAACGAATATACCCACGGCTACCTGACGAAGGAGTGTCTCGATTGGTTGAGCAAATTCATCACCTACGGACAGAAAGAACTGCGATATGCCTGTAAGAAAAATATCTCTTAAAAAAACACCTATATTACCAATTCAGAAAAAATATTATTCACTTTCAATTTCCTCATAGGTCTTAACTTAAGGCCATTAGTCATTTAAAGTTAACAGCTCCTCATGTGGAACCAACTTTAATCTTTTTGTTGAATAAATTTAGGCTCAACCCTCAACATTTTAAGTTTACATAGAAATACTACAAATCCAAATTTGTAACCAGCTATTATAATACCTTTTTTTCTGCATTTACTTTGAGGATGGAAGGATTGATCCCTTTAAACTAAGGTGTTTTCAGGACAACACTGAAGGGAAATGGGAATGAGAAGTTTTCCAGAATACATTATATGCACCGCATTTGATTTAATTAAGAAATTCATTGTTTTTTACTTTTCTGAATTGCACAAATTTATTTTAACCAGATTTTTTTCCCCCAAAGAAGCAAGAATGGGACACTAAACTGACCATATCTCACTGCTTGTTTTCCCCCTCCAGCTAAACCGATTGTTCACCTGTTTGCAAGGAATTCCAATGTCAGGGGAAACGTCATTCTGACGTGCCTGGCAACAGGTTTCTACCCAAGAGACATCGTCCTGGAAATAAGAAGGAACGGCCGCATTCTAACTAAAGAAGATGGGGTAGAAACCTCAGGTGTTCGACCAAATGAAGACAACACCTTCCAGAGAAGAGACTCGGTGGAGATGTTAAGGGATGACAAATCTACGTACACATGTAAAGTTTCTCATGTGGCGTCTAGTACAGAGGTCGAGACAGAGTGGGGTGAGAACATTTTTTGTTTGCTGCCACCAGTGTTGTCTGTGCATGCTCAGAGTTTTGGTATGCAGAAATATTCAGAAATTTAGAGTGCATTTCAACACAACTGCAGAAGTTACAAAGAACCCCAGAAACCATTTTGTACGAAGGATAAAGCTTGTGGCTAAAGCTTTTGCCTTAATCGAACATGAGGTTGGATTATTTACTCTCTGTCACAGTCAGAAGCTAAACACCTACTGAGGAGTACATTAATCACACATGGATGTTGTAATTAATGGGCAGCATTGTGTAACCTCTGCACAATGAAAAGAAATACAGAAATGACTCTAAAGCTAATATCATTGTTTTCTTTTAGATCATGCACTTCCTTCTCCAGAGGATGGTGGTATTACAGTTATCATTGCTGTAGTTGTGGTTTTGGTTTCACTCTTGTTGGCTGTTGGAGTTCTGCTGCTTTTCCTCTATAAAAAAGGCAAACTGTGTAAGTGCACACACTCAGTGCTCAGAATATTAGACAGCTAAAGCTAAAAACACGTGTCTGGATAATCAGTGAGGTTACAAAACATAAAGATTGACTGTACAACCTACGGCTTCTTTAAACACCTCTGAAACTACACAGCAGAGCCACCATTACGGTTAGATTTACTGATTTTATTAGACAGAGCATTAGGGCGCAGGGCTACTGTGTGATTGACAGCATAAAGTACAGACTCCACTTTCTTACCATCTAAAACATGAAGGAAAAGCATCATCACATTGCATTAGATTATTTTCAAAATATACACAAAGATCCAAATGTTCTTATCAAAATGGATGTGTATGTTTCTCATTGAAATTTGTTCAGTTGTGTTTATTTATTATAGGTGCTAAGGCCAACACTGCCAAAGGTACAGCACCTGTACTTCAAGTTGTGACCACTCCACTAAGTAAGTGCTTTATTTCTTTGCATTGCACTCTCTCCAAATAATACATGTCATTTCTTAACTTGATTTTGGTCAGAGGATATCGATACTCAGAGACAAGGTTCCAAGTAAACCAACAGTAAAATAAAAAAATCTATCTGTAATAGAACAAAAGCAATGTACATATGTAAAACCACGTGGATATGGATTTCTGTATATATTTTCATCCATTTATTTATTTATTTACTTATTATTTTAAGTGTGATTGCAGTCATATAGTTTTAATACCTAGTGCAGTTTCTTTTTACTGTTATTTACTTCACTTATCTGTATTTGCATATTACATAAATATTTTACTACCTGTTTTTGTCTTGAGGTGTTTTTATATTTGTTGTCTTTATTGTGGCTTTATACTAAGTAATATTGTTCTGCTATGTTTCTCTGATTGAATGTCTGAATGACAAATCCAGGAACTTTGAACCTTTAAATTTTTCCTCTTTCTGTGTGCATTTGTGTAGTTAACGGCACAGTTGTTACCAGTTCTGCAAATGGAACACCAAAGAGGAAAGGTAAACATGCAGTGACGTCATTAAATGTGCGATTAAAATCGTAAAATGTTATCGTGGATTTCTCACTCTGTTATGAATTTGGAAGTTTCACAGTTATTACATGATCCGTTAAGTTTCATCAGAACAAAATATGGTCCAGGTGGACGTATGACATGTTTTCACTGTATGTTATAAATACAGTGCATGATTAAACCAACCCAATTTTTTTTTTCCAGCAGAATCAAATGACTCTATCAACACTGGTGCTTCTGTTGACTCTGGTATCGCAGGTGAGACTGCTGAGTGTGTTTGAGTAGTTTGAAGGTAAAGACTCCTGTAAACATACAGCTGGCAGTGCAGGTAGTCCAGTGGTTACCTCACAAACTACATCACAGTGTCTCAGGTTTGACTCCGACCTGCACGCTCTCTGTTTGCTGTTGGCTTCTCTGGAGTGGATTGATCCACTGCTTGAGTGTATGTGGACTAAAACTCCCAAATCGTACAACAGTGACTCTAAATGAGATGCTGTTCAAATGTTTTGACGTCTGTGACCTGGAGTCATGTACAGTTCTCTACATTTTTTTCACACAGTTTTGAATCCAGTTGTGAGATTAAGGAAGAGGATCAGGTGATATAGAAATGTTTCCAAATGATGATTGCAGTTTTAAGTTTTTCCTCTCTTTGTGTGTCAAAGGTGCAACTGATTCAAACTCTGCATCCAGCACCTCTTCTGAAACCAACCCCCCCCCTGAAAGTGAAGCACTTCTCATACCTCAGGGTAAACATGCAGATACATTTTAATACTGTATTAACTTAATGAAGTTAACTTGGAAGGTTTTTGATATTATTACATGATCCAATAAGTTCATCAGACCTAAATGTGCTTCAGCTTTACTGTATGTCTTAAATGCAGTTCATGTTCATATAAACCGAAATACCTTTTTTGTTTTTCTTCAGATGTCTCTGGTAAGTGTGTTTGAGTAGGTAACTGGTGAAGGACTGACTCACTTGAATTGAAATTAATGTTATCGTGGAGAAAATGTGGGTTGTAATTTGGGGTAAATTAACAAAAATTCATCCCACAAACAAACAAACAAACAAAAAATAGAAAGCAACTCGTTGATAATTAAGAGAAAGTAAAATGTCTATTAATTCTCTGCAGGATAATGATGAACGTGAAGTCCAAGGAGCGTCGCCTGGAGCACTCAGATGGTGTTTAAACGGCCGCCGATGGAAATAAAAACATACGAGAAACTAAATTAGCAGGCAACAGTGAAAAAGAACAGAGCAGTTAACAAGCTTCTTCAAACACAAAACAATGAAATGTATAATGCTGAAGTAGAGAACTTTGTGTGCACTTTGCATGGAGTACTTCATGTTTGTAAAATTAAGGCCCTGTTTGGTGAGAACTATTGTTTTGGAAATAACTGAGATCAGTGATTACTCTCAAACCAAACTTTTAAAAACCAGAATCAGAGCTGTTGAATGTCACATATAACTATTAAAGAAGAGGTAATTGAGGGTAACACAGGGTGTCACACTGAAGTGGCCTTTAAATAGATTTTTAATATACATCAGAAAATCTGTTTCAATGGCCACAACTTTTTTCAGTCATTTAGATCTATTTCTTTAAATCAAGTATCATGTATTGTTCTTTGTTGTGTTTTTTTTTTGGTCTTTGGCTGTTATCATGTCACATTTTTTATTTTTATTTTTATTTTGATGAGCTCCTGACTGGGTGAATTTGCACTTAGGTATCAATAAAGTTAAATCTATCCATCTATGTATCTATCATAGGAAGCATGAAAATATTTTCTGTTATTCGCTGTGATTTTCTAAAGCTTATTTTAAAGAGTCATTTTGTTGATGTGAGTAATCTGTAAGTAAAATCTGTGTGAAGATTCGTTTTATTTTTTCAGTCTTCAGCATGCATAAATAAAGACAGCTGTTAAATAACTGCTGAGAAGTGAATGTGTGAAAATGGAAAATAAACAAACGTGAGCTCTCATTTTGTTGATTTTCGAAGTGACGTCAGTTGTCCGTTGACACGCGCACGGTAGGCCGTGACGTCAGCACGGACCGGCGGGTGTGTTCAGTGTCAGTCCGTTTGTCCGGTGTGTTTTCGGCTCCAGCTCCGCCTCCACGGAGGTTTTCTACTCCTGTCCGGACCTTTTCCGTCTTTGGTTGATTTTAGTTTTACTTACCGCGAAGCTAACGCGTTACCATGGTGACGCTCCGAGGCCGGGACAGAGGGGCTGCGGGTCCGACCGGGACCGGGACCACGGCCCCCCGGTCACAGATGTCTGCCCTATCCAATGTGAGTCCGCAGGTTTAAGTGCCATTACTTGTTACTGATGATGTTGGGATGGAAGTTGACAAGAAGAATCTTTTGTATTTTACACAAATCCATCTCCTACTGAGTGCATTAAAAAAAGAAGTTGGCTAAGAACTGACGTTTGGGACGAATCAAACAAAACTACTCTTGAGCCCCTTTTTGTTGGTGCAGCTTCGTCAACACACCAGAAGGTCTCCACTGTTCCTCTGTTTTTGTCTTGTATCTCTGTTGCTCAGAAAGCTTCAGAAGCTCTGGAATAAAGTGAAAGTCGAACCTAAGACATGTTTGGTGTGTTTCAGGGATTAAATGCTGAGGATGATGAACAGAATCAGGTTAAAGAACCGGAGCAAACCAACATCAGGTCTGATCCGTGATAATCACCTTCACTGCTGAAAAGATTCAGATGTTTACCGCTGTGCCCTCTGACTTTTAGTAAAAAACATTTAGATAAATAAGGATTTAAGATTTATTATTACATTTTTACAGGAAATCAGCTCGGCTTCGAACCCCTGCAGGTAAGAACAGGGTCTGGGTTCGAACAGCAGAGAACTCGGTCTGGTTGGTTTACTGGAGTTCCTTTGTGCACCCAGGTGGAGGGAGGAGCGGGCTCAGGAGGAGCACCAGGCCCACCAAACCCACCAGCAGATACCAGGCCTCCAACATGTTTGCCGGCTTTAGCACCAAGTAAGAAAAATAATGTGCCACAATGTTGGTGGAGCGAAGACAAATGGAAATAATTCTGTGGTGTGATCTCTCCACAGCACAAGCAGGTCAGTCCTGAAGAGGATGGACAACATGAAGAAGAAGAGACGGCTCACTAACAACAAAGAAGGAGTGAGCACATCCTGATCATTCACCCCGTAGCTGCGTCCCAACCCACGAAGCCCGATCCAAGCTTCATTCACGAGCTGTACAGCCACTGCTTTTAGCTGCCAACTGTTGAACCGTGTATCTGACTGAAGGGTCGCTCAGAGTCATATCCCTCATCTGAACGCCGATTGGATCATCTTTCTAAAGCTCTTTCATATGTGTCCAACAAAAGGTGCATCCCCCGTGGCCCGACATAACCCAAGATTGTTCATGGGTCGGGAAAATAAGCGAAGAAGCAGCTTCTGTGTGAGCGTGGGTGCTGCCTCTCCTTATCAGGATGATGTGAGGCAGCACCCAGCTGCACCCTGCCACCCCCTCCCTTTGCTCAGCACTCATGGGGAGGGGGCGACATCTCTATCAGCTGCCACCAGCAGCAGCACCAGCCCTTGTTTTTGTGTTTGTTTGTTGACACAGTTTTCAATCCAACATTTAAAAAATCTGAACTTATTTCATTTATGTTTTTCTATTATTCCGATTTATTGACCTGGGGGGGGCTCTGCCTTGGAAGTTTTTCTGGTTTTTAGGCTCTCACAGTGTTTTTCTGCGTGATTGAATTGCAGAAGATCTATTCTAAAGCCCAGAAGAGGAGAACCCCAGTGCCACCTCAGAGAGATTCCAGCGATGATGACGAAGAAGAAGGTCGGCGCAAAACATTCAGGAGCCTCTCAGAGGATGATGATGACAGCAAACAGGAAGTGGCTGTAGATGAAGACAGCAGCGGAAGCATCAACCAGAACCTGGACGCCAAACTGAGCAGAGCCTCATCGCTCTACCAGGGACCCAGCAGTGGTCAGTACAGGATCCAGACCAGAACCAAGTAAAGGAGCTGCCAAAACATCTTATCGTAGCTTCACACTTAAGGAGTCGCTTAGTATCAATTCGACTATTCACAAGCTGAACGGCACACGAAAGGTCTCCATGGAAACATCTTTCCTTAACAAGGGAACCTTTTCAGAGATTCTTTACTGCAGCAAAAGAGAAATGAAACCTTGTGTTTGTGCAGCCGGACACGTTCAATGCCCTGATGTTGTTTTTCCCTCCAGACTTCCCGAGAGGAACCTTCAGGATCAGCGCCTCCGGACCAAACACGACCCGCAGAGGAACATTCAGGTCCGACTGATGTTTCAAACTGGTTTATCTTTGAAGAGAAGACATGCAGAAACCTTAAGATGTTAACAAAACCTTTAAGTCATCTCTCCTCTGGTTCTCCTCCAGACCGACAAAGAGCACGTGGTCGAATCAGTCTGATGACGACTCTGATGATGAGGAGCAGAGTGATGAAAAAGCGTCTGGCAGGTCAGTACATGATGTATCACGGGTAGTTCGGCTCCTGACTGGTTCCTCTCAGCCTCTTCACTGGCTCCTAATTTATTTTAGAATCAATGCTAAGGATCTACCGTTTGTTTGTGTGTTAGTTTTTAAAGCCCTCAGTGGTTGAATGTCCTGTTTGTCTGAAGTGCAGCATCGTCAGCACTCATCAGAGCTCCCTGTTGATCACTGTGTTGTATTTATCATTCCAGCTTTCGGCCGCTCAGCCTTCGCTCAGATAACTTTCTTGGGACACGCCAAGAGAAGATGAATGCCGGAGCAGGTCTGGCAGACATCGATCCCATGGCCATCGACCAGTCAGTGAGTTCAGACCACAGACCATCTGTAAACCTGGATCTGGACTCTGGGTCTGGGGAAGTGATGCCAATGCTGCAAGCCTTAAACATCTATTCTTTCTAATGACCGCAGAAGGAAATCTTCTCTTACTGCCTCCCTTAGTCTTCACCTTTCATGGCCTCTTACCTTCTCCTTGCCTCCTTTCCTCTCTCCCTCTTTCCTTCCCTTCCCTTAGGTGGGATTTGACAGCATCGGTGGTCTGTCTGGCCACATCTCAGCTCTGAAGGAGATGGTTGTCTTCCCCCTTCTTTATCCTGAAGTCTTTGACAACTTCAGGATCCAGCCGCCCAGGTATCATGCACACAAACACACACACACACTGAGATAACCCAGCAGTAACCCATATCTCCTGTCCCCTCCAGAGGTTGTCTGTTCTACGGTCCTCCAGGGACGGGGAAGACACTGGTTGCCCGGGCGCTGGCCAACGAGTGTAGCCACGGCAACAGAAAGGTGTCTTTCTTCATGAGGAAAGGAGCAGACTGCCTTAGCAAGTGGGTGGGCGAGTCGGAGCGGCAGCTGCGACTGCTGTTTGAGCAGGTAACCTCCATCTCCACAGCACTACCCCGCTGGACTCAGGTCCCCCATGAATGATCTGAGACTCCCCAGGTGATGCTGGCATGTGTGTCATCCTCAGGCGTATCAGATGCGCCCATCCATCATCTTTTTTGATGAGGTCGACGGCCTGGCTCCGGTCCGGTCCAGCAGACAGGATCAGATTCACAGGTCAGAACAGACCCGTCACTGTCGTCTTTGACCTAAATGATGTCGACTCACACCTGGGCTCTGTGCGATGCAGCTCCATTGTGTCAACGCTTCTCGCCCTGATGGACGGTCTGGACAGCCGCGGTGAAGTGGTGGTGATTGGAGCAACAAACCGACTGGACTCCATTGATCCAGCGCTGCGACGGCCTGGACGCTTTGACAGGGAGTTCCTGTTTGGTCTTCCTGACAGAGAGGTCGGTTATTTCTGAAGTATATCCATTTTAAATTGTACACACCAACATCTCCAGGATACAGCAGCTCGTAATTCTGTTTCTGAATCCAGACAACAAATGTAAATTTCACTTACATTTAGTCTGAGTCCACTTTTATAAATGCCATGTTTATTAACCTCTGTTTGTTTACCTCAATGATTCAGTGCCGTAAAGAGATCCTTAAAATCCACACCCGGCAGTGGAAACCTCCTCCATCTGAAGGTTTCCTGGAGGAACTGGCAGAGAAATGTGTTGGTGAGAAGAGACAAAAGAAACACACACTAAAATGACCTTTGACCTCTAAATCTGAGCAGCTTCAGTTTGGTGTTTGCTCGCATGTTGTGGTTCACTGTCTCAGGTTACTGCGGTGCTGACATCAGAGCAGTGTGCACCGAGGCGGCACTGTGCGCTCTGCGCCGCCGCTATCCGCAGATCTATGGCACCTCCCAGAAGCTGCTGCTGGATGTCTCCTCCATTGCCGTCAGCAGCTGCGACTTCGTGGAGGCCATGAGGAAGATGTCGCCGGCTGGACAGCGTGCTGCTGCTTCACCCGCCAAACCCCTGTCTCCCGTGGTCCACCCGCTGCTTGGCACCACCCTGCGGGACATCCTGGACCATCTGCAAAGACTGTTCCCTCACGCTGAGCAGGGCATGAAGAAGAGGAGGGAGCCAGGTAGGTCACAGCTGCCTGTCAAAAAAACTACATCTCATCAGCAAATTTCAAATTCATCTGTTACTTTCCACATGTCAGACCTGACCTCCGGGGTCCTTGATGATGGCCTGACGTATGGAGGAGACGAGACATCCAACATCTCCACACCCTCCACCTCCAAGAGCAAAAACTTCCTGCACTTTGCCAGGTGGGTGTGATGAACACTTTACCGTCTTTTATACCCTTTTTAAAGGTTAGAGAAAAGGGTCAGTTTGGTGTCTTCTTCATCTCTTAAGCCAATAAAAGCCGAAACAAACTTTGGCATCATGTTCAACAACAAGTTATCTTATCAGTGTCGCATCTGTGTTCTGGACTTCAATCAAATTCTCTTCAGTTCAGGGTCTCATCTTTTAGCATTGTCGAGGTAGCTAGGCAACAGGAACAAATGAGCAGGGGAAAATCCTGATGGAGAGTTTAAATAACTACAATCTTACTTCAGGAAACAATGCGATATGAATAAAATACATTTATTACAAATTCTTCTATAAATCTGTTATTTTACAAAGTTAAGTTAAATGTACAAATAAATATTTCTTTGTCTGCCTCTGCAGGAGTGCAGTCAGACACCCAACATCACACCGTCCCAGACTGCTCCTGTCGGGTCGACCTGGTGCAGGTCAGACCTCTCACCTGGCTCCTGCGGTCCTGCACGCTCTGGAGTGTTTCACGGTCCACAGCCTGGACCCTGCTGTACTGTTCGGAGTCAGCAGCACAACTCCAGAGGAAGCCTGCGCTCAGGTGACACACCTTACAGCAAATTCGGTGTGTGTTTTTGTGAGCTCTTGTTTTCTGAGCCACTATCCCCGATTCCAGAGAACAGAGTCTGAAGTGAGCCGGTGTGAATGTGGATATAAGGGGGCGATGAAGCTTTGACAGGTTTTGTTTCCTTGAAGCTGAACTGAAGGCTCAGCTGTGTTTGACTGACACCTGGAGGTGATGATGATGAACAGCAGGTTTTTTAAACCACAAAGAACTGATGTGATGGTTTCAAAAACATGAAATCGACTTTGTTGAAGTGTTTCTGATCCTTCGGCTCTGTATTTCTCATGGATATCAAATCGGTCTCTGCTCCGTCAGGTGTTCTGCGAGGCCAAGCGGACATCTCCCAGCATCATCTACATCCCCCACCTGCAGCAGTGGTGGGAGACTGCGGGGCCTGCACTCAGGGCCTCCTTCCTCAGCCTGCTGGGCAGTATCCCATCCTTCTCCCCCATCCTGCTCCTCGCCACCTGCAACCTCCCCGTTGCACAGCTCGACCTGGAGGTGAATGGCTCAGGGAGGTAATGTCATGAAAGCCACAGGCTTCCCCACAGGAGTTTCATTTTTGTTTCTGTCTTCAGATTCAGGGTCTATTTCGGGAGGAGTACGGGGAGGTTTACACCGTCAGTGTCCCCACCCGGCAGGAGAGGACAGACTTCTTCCAAGACCTCATTCTGAACCAGGCGGCCGAGGCTCCGCCCTCCAGAAGGAAAGGATGTATGTTACTCTATGCCGTTTGCAGTTTGATGTGGTGTTAGTTTTTACGATTTCAGACTGGAGGATATATCTTGTCTCATCCACTGTCCACTCCCGCCCCCCGTTCCAGTGGCTCAGGCCACAGAGATCCTTCCCCTGGCTCCCCTCCCTCCCCCTCATCAGCTGTCACAACAGGAGCTCCTCCGCCTGGAGGAGCAAGAGGAGGACGTTTTGCGAGAGCTCCGCCTCTTCCTGCGTAACGTGACAGAGCGACTGGCTCTGGATCGCCGCTTCAAGGCCTTCACCAAGCCTGTGGACATAGAGGAGGTGAGGGGTGGGCAGATAATGCCAACAGGGGAAATGTCATTTGATATGTTGGTGTAAATTTAGAACCTTCATCACAATTTTCAGTTCATGCATTTTTGGTTCTCTTCCTTGTTTCCTTCCTCTCCTTGTCTCCTGAAGGTCCCTGACTACCTAATGGTGATAAAGAAGCCCATGGATCTGTCCACACTGATGACCAACATTGACGAGCACAAGTATGTCACCGTCAGCGAGTTTATGTCGGACGCTGACCTTATCTGGCAGAACGCCCTCGAGTACAATCCAGACAGTGACCCCATGGGTGAGTCCTGAAGACTGCGAGCAGATCACAGAAGATCCAACTGATCCAAATGAATCTGAAGCCTGATGTGCCTTCATAGATTGATTTAGAATTCCAGAGAGAAGTCTGACAGAAGACTGATTATTAAAAATATCTTCTTATGGATATTAAATCAGAGAAGAAAAAATATGAACCTTTGATGTACAAAACCATAACACACCCTTTTATTTCGCTGTTTTGATCAAACAGAGCAGATGTTTCCAGGTGAAGCCTTTCATTTCCACCTCCACCTCACTTCAGAGGCAGACTGGTTCAGAGAGGAGTGCTCTGTAGATGTCTGATTCACTATAAACTCAGCAGAAAAAAAAACATTTCTCAGTTTGATGCGATGAATAGGTTTAAGTGTGAACCAGAAGCCAAACTTTCACCTGGAATCACCTGTATCTTTGTGCAAGACCTTCCCATTGTCCACCGGTGTCTCAGGCTGCGGTCGGGAAGTCAATGTCATCTTTCCTCTGACCATGAGACGGAAAAGGCAACGAGGTCAAGGAAAAAGATGACAGGCCACATGAGAATATGACTGCTCTCACACTAGGTTTTTTAACCGCACAAACAAAAGAGAATATATATGTTGAGATGTTCAATGTTTCATCTTTTAAAGGAGATAAGATGAACCTCAGAATACAGGGAACATAGTCTGGCTGCTTCTGTATGAGAATGAATGAATGAATGAAGATAACCTGGAGCTGCAGTGTTGTATTTCAAAGGAAGCTGCTGTTGTACGTGTTTATTTGTGCTTGTGTGTGTTTGTCAGACCGTCACATCCGTCACCGTGCGTGTGCTCTGAAGGACACGGTCCGCGCCATCATCAGAGATGAGCTAGACGAAGACTTTGAGAGAGTCTGCGAGGAGATCAAAGAGTCTCGAGTGAAGAGAGGTGATGCTTCCTGTTTGCCCTGATTGGTGTCGCAGGTCAAATCTACCCTGACAGTGACTTTTCTTCCCACCAGTGTGTGAAACCTGCTGCATCATACATGGTAAATGTTCTAAAGGCTTTTATTTTGTCTGCAGCTTCCTCCTGTAGGACTGAGGCTGACCGAGACCAGACAGATAGCAGGAACAGCCTCCGACTACACGGTGAGTCCACCGTGAATGACCTGAGGTTTCACTGCAAACGCTCATGATGCGGTTAAAAAGAAAAACAGAAGTGTGGATTTGGAAATGTTTCTGAAAGAGAATGAAAGTGGAGTAAAGCTTTGTGGACAGGAAGCTGCAATTTCTCTGTAACCACTAAAACATCAGAGTCACACAGCAGAAGAGGACAGGAAGTCATTAGAGCAAGAGAGAAGACCTTCTGTTCCACCTCAGTCTAATCACCTGCCCCCCCCCCCCCCCCCCTTTCTCACTCCAGCCCGTCAGCGACGTCACAAACGGCCTCGTAAATCCAAGTGGAGCACCGGCGTCATTAACAAAACCAGGAAGAAGAAGCCGCCAGTGCTCACATCATCTTCCTCCTCTTCAATGTCTAGGAAGGCCAGTTCAGAGTCTGGCCCAGAGAACGGAGTGAGGAACGGATCTACTGATCTGTGCTCGTCTGCCACATCAGAGAGCGGCGACGGCGAGCAGAGCCACCTGACAGTGACGGCCGACGGCTGTCACCACAGTGCCAGTGGTGTCACCTGGATCCAAAATGGAGTTCTTATGAACGGGTACCACCATGCTGAACCTGAAGACAGCATTCCCAAAGGGAGGCTGACGTTAAGGTTACGAGACCAGGCCCAAAAGACTCCCCCAAACCCAAAGACAACGGTGAAGGGAGTTTATCTGAGCAGATTAGGTCTGTATGTCCTGCAGATGGTCCCCTCCCTGACTGTGTGAGCGCTTTAGGCTGCTAACTGGACTGAGCTCCGCCCTGCACATCAGACTTTGTAAAACAGGTAGTGAGAGTCACGCTGCTGCTGCTGCTGCTGCTACAAAGCTCTGCAGATGGACAGATGGTGAAAGTGACGCTGCTTCTGTTGCTGGACGAGCTTGAACGGGCCCCAAACTTAACAGTCTAGGCTCTGAGCCGAGCTGAGAACTGCTACCTCATCAAAGTTTCACTTGCACAAACATGTAGCCTCAGATTTAGATCAGTCACGTGTGATGATGATTCACCATCAGTTTATTTAGAGAAACTGATTCTAAAGGATTCAGCCACACTGTGTCAGGACTGGCACGTGGTCTGAACTAGTTCTTAAGAACCAGACACAAGAGCAATCAGAAGCCCACATGCATGGTGAGGGGAACCAAATCTGTAGGCCACATACCATGGAGTGACCAGTTCCTGTTCCGGTCGGTCCTCACCATCCAGCCAAAGAAAGAACGAACACCTGATAACTGCGTGGCACAGTTTTCTCTCCGGGCCGTTCCTCAGGCTGAAACTGTTCTTTTTACTCCTGAATACCATCTCCTGTGGATGAGATTAACCACAGTGAATTTGATTTGCTAATGATCAAATCTGACCAACACGATCCTCCTCCTGAAACAAGCTTCTGAGAGTTCAGTGACTTTGATACTTACAGAAAGAGTCTTGTTTTCAGATGAAGCTAATCCTTTTTTCCCCCCAACCATTAATTAATTCTATTAATAATAATTATTGTTGTTTTCTGTTGTGGTCTTAAATTAGTCTACAAACTGTTACATCAGCCTTCTCTAAAACACTGAAGAATGAACCCTTTCTTCTTCTCCCTCCTCCACATCTCTAGAAAAGCAAAGTAAGAATGATAACAGATCCAACAAGGAACCTTTTGAGCAGCTGGAGCTGTTCAACACATCAGTGGAGATTCTGGACCAGGACCCACCACCTCTCCTGGTGGATCACAACAAGCTGAGAGTGAGGGGGTTTTCCTGCTAAACTTCATCTGAGCACAGTGAGAAGGAACCAGGATTCTGCTCTGGTGGTCGTGCTGACGGTTTAACTGGTGTCTGTCCTCTCAGGGACTCCTGGACAGAGCTGTGGACAAAACGGACGGCGCTGAGGTGGATCCGCTGGAGAAGCTTTACGCTGTTCTGGCTCAGTGCATCTACAGACACAGAACCCACCACAACAAGAAGGACCTCATCCAGGTAGGACCTGCAGCACCAACTGTGATGTCACAAAAGGTCACATACTCAACAATGATCACCGGTTTTGGTGTTCTTTTTTGTCTTTTTCAGGAAATGAAGAAAGAAATTGATAGTTTCTGATAATTGGTGCCAGATTTATCAATAAAACCACTGAGCATTAAACTGTCACATTGTTTTTATATCCACAGATGTTCATGCTCCATATCATCATCAGAAATACCTCAGAGCTGATTTATAACAGTCCTATGAGTAATTTATAAAGATATAATGATAATGTTTTATTAAATGAAATAATTGTTAGTTGAATTGAGTTGAATAAATGCTATTGTGCTTTAATTATGCTTCCTGTCTTGTTTTATTGTTTATTTATTGTGTCTTTAGTTATTTTGTTTTCGATTGGATTGTTGGTTGTTATTCATTCTGTGTCTCTGTGTGGACTTTGTCTCTTTATTAACTTTACAATCAGAAAGGTCAAAGGTCATTTGAAACAGAACAGTGGCCCCGGACTCCTGGGGCTCTTGGTCTTGGTCTGGGTCAGTTGCAGATAAATACAGAAGTTAAAATCTCATTCTTCTATTAGCTGATTTGTGTTAACTGTAGTGAGACTGAATGGACTCCTTCCTGTTGATACAGGATATAATTATTGGATTAGATTCTTTTTAAATTGATATGTATAAACATTCAGGTATATTGTCAAAGTACTGTGCAGCAGAATCTCCAGTATATTTCTATAATCTGTGTAGAAGTTAAGATTGTTTAACTGACAGTATTTCCTGTTGATCTTCATCAGGTAAATACTGAACTTTTCACTCTTCCAGACAGACTTACAGTCAAAAACAGCGCTACAGATCACACCCAAACAAAAGCTTTGGCTCTGCAGATGTCTTTGTGTTTATTTTATTGTTTTTGTTTTTATTTTTTTTCTCATTAACTTCTTATTTTGGATTACGCTGTGATTGACGCTTTTATTTTGAAGAGGTCAAACCGGATCCGTTTTCCCGCCGTTGCTCGCTTGTGGCGGCGGCGTAAAAAAATGGCCACCGTCAGATTCGTTGAGCTGTCGGTACCGTTTTTATCAAAAAAAGGCCGTTTTTATTAAACTGCAGTTTTTATTGACGAGCCGGTGGAGGAAACGATGCGAGCGGCTGCGCCGCTGCCGGAAGCCGGAACCAACGGGCGGTAGGCAGGTCGTTCCCCGGCCGTTCCAGCCGATGGGGGCTCGCTGTTTTCGGGCTAAAGGCGGAAGACTGCGCATCAACACGGCCAGCCGGAGATGCTACACGAGCCGCGGCCGCTAGTCAGCTAACCGTCGGCGGCGAACCGGAGCCCATCCGGCAGGTAAAGTCCCAGAAGGCACGCGGCAGAACAGGCAAGCAGCTGTCGGTGCCCCGTAGGGCGGGCCGAGCGGCGGCTCCGCACCCGCTGCCAGCAGCCAACGATCGGCTAGCTAGCTTTAGCCGGGTCGGCTGGAGGCTGTTCCTCTTTCTGCTCCGCTCCCCCTGTGTGTGTGTGTGTGTGTGTGTGTGTGTGTGTGTGTGTGTGTGTGTGTGTGTGACTGACTGACTGACTGACTGACTGACTGAGAGTGTGTGTGTGTGTGTGTGTGAGTGAGAGAGAGTGTGTGTGTGTGTGAGTGAGAGACTGAGTGAGAGAGAGTGTGTGTGTGTGTGTGAGTGTGTGTGTGTGTGTGTGTGTGTGTGTGTGTGTGTGTGTGTGTGACTGACTGACTGAGAGTGTGTGTGTGTGACTGACTGACTGAGAGTGTGTGTGTGTGTGTGTGTGTGAGTGAGAGACTGAGTGAGAGAGAGTGTGTGTGTGTGTGACTGACTGACTGAGAGTGTGTGTGTGTGTGTGTGTGTGTGAGAGAGTGAGTGAGTGAAAGACTGACTGAGAGAGAGAGCGAGAGAGAGAGTGTGTGTGTGTGTGTGTGTGTGAGAGAGAGAGAGTGAGTGAGTGAGAGACTGAGAGTGTGTGAGTGAGTGAGAGACTGACTGACTGAGAGTGTGTGTGTCTGTGTGTGTGAGTGCATGCATGCATAATAGTGGTTGCGTGTGTGTGGACAGGAAGTGCATTTTCTGCTGCAGCCCCAGTTTTTTAAACCCAGACTGGAGCTTCAGGGCTTTTAGTCAAATTATTTTATGAGCTCATGAGCTTGTTTACCAAATCCATATCAGACCTGCAGCGGACGGTCGTCTGAGGTGGATGAAGTCCAGTTATGCTAGAGAGGGGGTCAGAGGAAAGGTGCCATGAGTGGATGATGGAGGGAATTTAGGAAATGGGCCCCTGAGTGGACGAACAGGTTAAAGGCCCCTGCCTTTTTTAATGATGCTCCATTTAATGGGAAACAGACCAGGAAGGAGGGGAGGGGTTAGGGGGTGGGGCTACAGTGTGACTGACAGGCTACAGCAGGTTAGATCCACCCCTCACTCCTCTTCAGCTCCACCTTCTCCTTGAAAGACACCTGGGAATGACAACTAGAAGGCAAAACTTGGAGGTGAACTGTTTGATCAGCTGATCGCCGTAGCTCTTCAGAGAACTGACAAAAAGTTGAAGTAATGCCTGAGAAAGAATCACATGGAACGCTAAAGAGATGGAGGAGAAACATCTGCAGAATCTAAAGAAGAGCGTGGCTTAAAAAAACGTTTATCTGTTATATTTCAATTACAGGTGTTTAAGCTTCCCTTTGTCATCTTCAGGAATCAAGGATTAGAGGAAGAATTTCAACAGACGATATCCTTCTTTATGGAGCCACAACAGGACGACTTCAACTGAGAAAGCTCAAAGACTCAGCCAGACGCAGCACTCCCAACCTCAGGATGGCGAGCAGGAGGAAATCCAGCACGCCCTGCATGGTCCCGCCCCGAGAAACTGTCGACTCGGATCAGGAGATGGAGGACTTGGAGGCGGCAGAAGCGGAGGACAGTAATGGCGTGTCAGCCCTCTCCTCGGAGGCTTGCGGCCTGCAGGAGGAGCATTGTGAGGAGGCCGACGTCAGGCCGGTGTCGGACCCCTACTTGGACTTAAACATGGCGGAAGGAGGGTACGAGTGCAAATACTGCACCTTCCAGACATCAGAGCTCAATCTGTTCACTATGCACGTGGACACGGAGCATCCCGACGTTGTCATCAACACCTCCTACGTCTGCATGGAGTGCGACTACCACACAAAGAGGTACAGGTCCTGGACTGTGTGTGTGAGTGTGAGTGAACTCAAACCTGTGACTGTGAATCATCAGATTCCACCAAAACCAGCATTTCTACCATTTTTCAATTTCACATGAGATTTAATTTAAATCTGGATAATGTTTTCAATGCCTCAATTAGTCAGTCATTGGTTGCATTCCTTCAAAATAAAGTTCACTGGTAATTAAAGATACGCACCTGTCAGCAATAAATTTTGATAGAGGCAGAGGACCCACCAATAACTCAGTGAAGGTCTGCTGCTGTGTGGGGTTGTCTGTTCATTAGTTATGTCTGATGGAAGAAGTATTTACCCACAGTTCTCCCCCTTCAGTTATGACACGCTGCAGGCCCACAACGCTCGCCTCCACCCGGGAGAGGACAACTTCACACGGACGATGGTGAAGCGAAACAACGAGACCATCTTCCAGCAGACGGTCAACGACCTGACCTTTGACGGCAGCTTTGTCAAGCTGGAGGACGACGAGACGGAGGACACGTCCCGCAAGGGCATAGCCCTCAGCAAGACACCCATCATGAGGATAAAGAGCAGACTGGAACCCAAGAAGTTTGCCACGCACAAGATGGCTGTAGACGACATCATCAAAGTGGAAAGTGATGATGAGGACGATGAGAACAATGAACCGCCCACTCTGTCTCCAGCTCCAATGATCCCGGCCACCATCACCACCACCTCTCGCCTCATCCCGGTCTCCACACCTGTGCAGGTTCAGGCTGTTCCCCAGAGCATCGTGGTCAACAGCCCCAATGTGCTGCAGATCAAAGGAGGCTCAGGCAGTGGTGGCAGCGGCGTGCTGCCTCCGGGGACACTGGCTCAGGTTCTATCTGCCCTGCAGACCCAGCAGACCGGCCCTCAGACCCAGACCCAGCTCCTCATCCCCATCAGCAGCATCCCCACTTACAACACGGCCATGGACAACAACGTCCTGCTGGTCAGCGCCTACAACAGGTAAAACACATGCAGTCAGTCAGCTGCTTCCTTCCAACAACTCACAATGACACAATAATCATTTTATTTATTGGTTATTTATTGTTAGTGAAATAACGACAGGCCTATAATTAATAATAAATAGTGGAACTAATTAATTTAACGATCAGTTAATTGACATTAATTTGAAAGTGTGAAAAAGATGGTGTTGATGTTGAAGGGACAAGGACGCTCCTTGATGGTGCCGAGTATGATCTCGAGGTGCCTGTAGCACCGACGTCTTGTTGGATGATGAGTCATTGTTCAGCCTCAGTCAGGAGATTTTCCTACATACTGCTAAAATAACGATCAGATGAGTCACTAATGAAAACAATCATTAGTTTTGGAGCAGCATAGTAGTAAAAACCTCAACCTTGATGTCTTTTCCTCTGTGGTCATTGTTGATCAGGAATCGATCAGACTCTGACTTTGTCTGGCAGGTTTCCGTATCCGTCGGTGTCGGAGATCATGGGCTTGTCTTCGCAGACCAAGTTCAGCGAGGAGCAGATTAAAGTCTGGTTTTCAGCTCAGAGGCTCAAACATGGCGTCAGCTGGACTCCAGAGGAGGTGGGCCTTTGACACGACATCAACTTCACAAGATGCTTTTCCAAAAAAAACCAACAAAAAAACAAAATCTGAGCTGATTGTGACAAAAACCTTAATGAAGTAATCATTTTAATTATTGTGTAATCCGTTTAAAGCAGCAACAACTGAGTCTCGTATGTTTGTTCAGCCTGAGATGTTTAGGTACTTCTGCAAGGTACAGAGCCCAATCTGTGACTTCATAATGTGTTCGTCCTTTTATTGCTACCTGTCGTTGCTCGTCAGGTGGAGGAGGCGAGGAGGAAGAAGTTTAACGGCACAGTGCAGACCGTCCCTCAGACCATCACTGTCATCCCCGCCAACATCGCTGCTGCCACCAACGGCCTGCAGTCCATCTTCCAGACGTGTCAGATCGTGGGACAGCCGGGCCTCGTCCTCACCCAGGTGGCCGGTAATGGGAGTGCCGTGCCTGTCGCCTCGCCCATCACCCTGACAGTCGCAGGCGTCCCCGGCAACCAGCCTAAAGCTGCTGAACCGTCCACATCGGAATCAAAGACTGAGATGTCGGCTTCTTCTGCCAGCGCGGCACCGCTCACTTTAGATGCAGGAGCCACAAAACCGAAGAAGTCGAAGGAGCAGTTGGCAGAGCTGAAGGCCAGCTACAGCAGGCGGCAGTTCGCCACAGAGGCCGAGATCTCCCGCCTCATGCAGGTCACCAAACTCTCCAAACGGGCGATAAAGAAGTGGTTCAGTGACACGCGTTACAACCAGAGGAACTCCAAGGATCACCACGGCGTCCTGCTGAGCGAAACCTCGTCCAGCAGAGCGTCGGCCTCGGCGGGAGTCCGAGTGGGGAGGACCAGCAGTGGAAGCCTTAATGACATCAACAACACTGATGCCACTGCTACCATCGTCATTGACTCCAGTGATGACACCAGCGACTCCTCTCCAACGTCTGCCAACGCACCGGGGTCATCTGGTTCAGCCAGTGAACTGCGGGTCAAATTCCGCCATGCCTTCCCTGACTTCACGCCGCAAAAGTTCAAGGAAAAGACGCCTGAGCAGCTGTTTATCTTGGAGGCCAGCTTCCAGAAATCAGACACTCCTTCGGATGACGAGCTGAGCCGGCTGCGGACGGAGACAAAGCTGACAAGACGCGAGGTGGATGCCTGGTTCACAGAGCGGCGGAAAATGCCCTCAGCAGGTCAGGCTAAAGAGGGAGATGTGGAAGGGGACGCTGAGAAGGCGAAACCAGGCGCCTTGCCTTCATTCTCAACTCAGGAGAGGCAGACAACTCCCCCATCCAGCAGGAAGACCATGAAGAAGACACCAGAGCAGCTTCACATCCTTAAGAAGGCATTCGTCCGCACGCAGTGGCCAACGCCTGAAGAGTACGACCAAATGGCGGAGGAGAGTGGCCTGCCGAGAACATACATCGTGAACTGGTTTGGAGACACACGCTACGCCTGCAAGAACAGCAACCTGAAGTGGTACTACCTTTATCAGAGCGGGAAGGTGCACAGCCTTTGTTTCTTACAGCTTATACAATCAGCTCATGTTGTTTGCTCAACCTCATTTCTCACCTCTGACAGTCCACATCATGTTTCTAAAGCTCAGACCTTCTACGTTTTTCTGGATTCAAGGTGGATGAGGCACTGAACGGTGGAGCCAAGAGCCAGAAGAAGTCCAGGAAGCGTTTCCGGGGCTGGTCCAGGAGGACACGTCGGCCATATCCATGCAAACGGTCCCCACAGGGGGGCGCCACTGCCATCAAGGTCTGTGTGTGCTTGAACCTGAACCTGCTCTGAAGGTGATGGTGTGTTTGGTTTTAAAGCAGGAGCCAATGTCAGACCTCCTTATTCGGTGACCTGAAGTCCTGTTCAAAGACTCAGAACCTCTGAACCTGATTTAATCACATTCAGTTTTGTTTAGTTTACTTGTAAAACGTTCTTTCTCATATGATGGTGACCTGAAGGTTCTCATCTGCAGGTGAAGTCCGGTAAAGCCTTTCTTCAAGACTACTACCTCAAACACCGAGTCCTGAGCGAGAAAGATCTGGACGACCTGGTGACCAAGTCCAGCATGAGCTACGAGCAGGTGAGGGACTGGTTCTCCGAGACTGCCAGGAGGGTGGAAGAGGGGAGGGAGCCCTTCAGCGACGAGGAGGCCGAGGGGGAGGAGGGAGAAGACGAGGAGGAGGAAGAGGAGGAAGAGGAGGAGGAGGAGGCGGCAACCGTGGCGGCGGAGCACAGAGACAGCGAGGGAGAGATGGAGGTGAAAGAACAAGGAGAGGAAGCCTTGGAAAACCAGAGCGAGGAGGAGGAGCAGAAGGAGGGAGAGAAGGGGGAGGAGGAGGAGGAGGAAAAGGATACCCAGGAGGAAGATGAAGGTGCCAGCCAATCACAGCCAGAGGCAGAGGAGCAGACATGAGCAGACAGGTGAGTCCAACTTGAGAATTGCCATCACCAATGAAATATTGATTAATAATTGATTCATGATCAGAACATTTGGAACACAGTTGAGGTTCCCTCTTCCCACTCCAGACGTAGCGTTGCTCCCCCCACTGTGGCGATGACACAGGAAGTCACACATCAGTGTTTCTCAGCTGGCGGCTCGGGACCCAAAGACAGCCGCAGGATGCTCGGATGGATCATGTGACTGCTCAGCGACGGGCTGGCGCCTCGGAAGTGGACTTTGGGTCCTGATGGAGCTGAGAATCACTGAGACGCCGGAGCGGAACGAACAGCAACGCGTCAGGATGTATTTACTTTGGGCTGAACTGTGGGGACCAGAGACGACGCCTCTCACCAGAGTAAGTTCCAGCTCTGCTCCTGTGTAATACCAAGGCTTTCATTTTGCCGAGAACGACAGGGCTTTTATTTTGGCCTTTTGTGTCACTTTTCTTATGAGAAAAAGAATCTACATTTTAAGGTAAACTTTGTATTAAGAAAAAAAAAAATCCAAAACATTTGTAAGAGGTGAGACCTCGTGTGGTTTCCTCGTTATTCAAACAGCTTTTTTCAGAATAACGGAGGAAGCGTCAGACCTTCTCCACCCCCCCCAAAAAAAAACAAACAAACAAAAAAAACACCAAAACACGTCGCTCTTCTGAAACTGCAGGTTTTTAAAACCTCATTGTTTTTCTTGTTTTTTTTTTTTTTTTTTGTGAATAGACAAATTAGTGCCATTCTATTTCTAACTTTTTTTGTTTAAAATCAAAAAGATGAAATGAGTGCTGGAGTTGATTCCACATATTTTATTTTATTTTTCAAGTGATCTATTAAAGTCTGATCGACATCTATCGTCATGGAAACTGAATCCATTCTACTATTCTTTTTCTCTGTTAAGATGGTGGTAGTTTCTACAAGATGGGTGTTTGGGTCCATTCAGTTTCAATAACATCATGGGTTCAGTCTGAATTTACCTCCAAACACACAAATCACTGAAGGATGCGCGACAGGGACACAGCAAACTAAACTAAAGGGAAAATCCACCTTAAATTGATTAAACTGACCGATCAGAGTCCTAAGTATCCAGATCAGCCAAACAGAAACCAAAATCAGGTCCACCACATCCGCCAACATCTGCAAGAACATCTGTGAAGTGACAGAAACTAGATCTTAAATGGACTGAGCAGGGCTGAGCAGGTCTGATCGGGTCTCATCAGGACTGATCAGGACCTGTGGACTGTGGAGTCAGACTAGCCGGGTCTTGGATGCCCCCCATAAAATGAAGTCATGCTAAAGTAGGACCGGCTGGCTGACCGCAGCAGGGTCCTATGTCAGCTGACGATTGTTGAAAGGCATTGTGGGAAATATGGGGCAAGTAGAAAAGGCACCAATCAGGGACTAAAACTTTCAGTTTTTTTGTATTCTTTTTTTCTTGGGGTGGATTTTTCCTTTAACCTTCAGACTCTGTTTGACTTTAAAGAGACAAACATGGACGCTTCGGTTTTGATGGTAGGAGGTCACATGACCAGGTATCACTTCCTGGGTGGGCTCTGCCAAAAGATAGGGGAAATAAAATGGACGTCATGTTTGCTCCTCTTCAGGAAACAGACAACTTTACCTCAGTCAGTTAAGCTACAAACTTGGACTTTATCACAGGTTTTTCATTTTCTAAAAAACTCAATACTGTATGCATGAAAATGCACGTACACGGTGATAAATCTGTCTTTCACAAGGCGTTTCCTTTATTTGTCCTCGCCAAAGTCAGTGAATCACTTTAGAGAGAAAAAAAGCAGACGTGGTTATTAGTGCATTTATCTGCTCATATACGGGTGAACTAGTTAACGACAACTTTCAGGTTTTCCATGAGAATTTACAGACGATATTCTAGGGACAGGAAACCACAGGCACTTGGCTCGGTTCCCACCGGGGACTTTTTAACTTTTCATAAAGGAAAAAAAAAGCTTTTATTTTGCTTTTTCTGCTCTCTTCCTGTTTCCTGAACCATGTAGGACTCTGTTAGCATATGCAAAACGTCACAGAACAATCAGCAGGTGGAGCGGTGAACTGTAAAAACAGCGTCTCTTTGTTTTGTTTTGTTTTTTAAAGGATTTGGGATCCTGGTTCGAGCTCTGTAATTTTGCAAAGTGAAGCCTCTGCCATTCTTTAAATTGCTTTAATAGCCAACAGTTTTTAGTAGTTTATTTATTTATTATATCTGGACTTCATGGATCTTTTTTGTCTGCAAGCAAACACAATAAAAAGTGAAAAAACTGTTTTGATTCAGCTGCTGGTTTGTTTGTTTCTGTTTTCCGCACTCCCTCCGGATGGTCAGACACATATTTTATACCTGATGAGTCGTTCTGATAACAGAAAATAATCATTAAAGTTATTGATTACCCCAATTCCAAAAAGGTTTAATTAGTTTTAATTAGATTCAAACCAGTTTGGACCTTTTTAAACCTTCAGACTGTCTGGACCTTAAACATCCAGGAACCATTTGGACTAAATGCTCAGTTCCACCAGACCAACTTTATCGTTGTCTCCTGTCGAGTGTTCAGTTTCTGTCTCTGACATGTTGGCTCTAACACACTGAGTTTAGTTTCATTAAAAGTTTCCACAGAGACAAACGTCCTCGCGCAGATGTCGTCTCTGTGGTGGTGGTTCGTCCACAGACCTCAGTGTGAACTCTTTTAATTGGACCTTCTTTGTGCTCGGCCGCTCTGGAAGCTGTTGACAGTGTGAGAGGACGCTGGTGGATTCCAGTAATTAAAGATGATGAATCAGAGGACCACAAGAATAGTTTGTCCTTTTTGTGGCACGTCTATAAAATTGAATTTACTATTTCATGTGGCAGCTGTTTCATCACACCATTTCATCAGTTTGTGAAAGCAATTCAAGTTTCAACTCTGCTGATTCATATTTAGTAAAAACTTTCTGTAGTTAGTTAAGGTTAGTGCTTGTGCTAATGCTAACGCTGATGAGGTGCCAGGTTTATTACCCCACCCGGGAGGTTGACAGGATGTGCTCCTTCAGTTTGTGATGTATGAATCCCTGATCTGTCTGTCCGTTGAATAGAGCCCGTAGAATATTTGTTATTAGGATAAAACACATCATTTTATTTTATTTTGCTCCACAGATTTTCCTTCTGAGGTTCTGAACGACTGCAGTCAAACTGACTTCAAATATAAACCAATTTAACACATTTGATCAGATTTTTACTAATCAAACGAAAACCATCACTTGTTTAAGCCTGTTCTATTCTTGCTTTGCTGTCGATTTCCTGTGAACAGCAGCAGCCTCCTTCCCACCCTCAGCTGGGGTCAGGGTATTCGTCCGCGATGAGTCCTGATGCTGTTTTCAGTTCATCCAGTGATCAGGTGAAACGCCTTAAAGCCAGTCTAACCAGTCCAGGGAACATGCTGTTCTGCAGCAGATCTGAGCGGCTGCCTTTGGCTTCCCTCCTTCGGCTCCACCTGTCCCGGCCCCCGGTCCCGGCCCCCGGACCCGGTCTGGGGCAGATATACCCGTTCGGCTGCCACAGAACGACTTTCGGGAGCCATGTTGGGGCGTTTGACGCGTCTGTGTGCTGGGAGCGGTTTGTCTGTCCAGCAGATGGCAGTGTCGGCTCAGACAGCCGTCCTCTGGAGCGCTACTGTAAATCATGTAAAGCTGTTGGGGTTAGGTAACACACCATTTGTTCACAGATCTGGGCATTAGCCAGCCTTCCTGGAAGTTCGCAGACTGAAAACCTGGTGGCCCTCTGAGCTCCTCTTCTGTTTCTGAATGAAACATCTGAGGTGGGAGGTTTGATTCTTCACAGCTCGGAGCTCGGCCCCATTTTGTGGCGTCGGGTCTCCCTCAAAAACACCAGTTACACGCCACAAATGGTCTGGCAGGGGACTGTAGGAAAACCCGAGCAGACCGCCGGCCTCGCAGGAGATAACAGTTCATGGTTTTCAGGAGAGAAAAGAAGAGGCGGCCATCGAAGAGTTAACCTGCACAAGACCCGACTGAACGCGGGGTGGGACCGGACAGGGAGAGGGGGAGGGATGAGAAAGAAAACACGAGCCGACACAAACTGTGTGACGTGCCGACCAGAGGCCGTGTGAGGACAACGGAGAACCTCTGACTGCTGACACACACACACACACACACACACACGTTGGTCCTGGGCTAGATCCAGCTGCTGGCTTTGAAATCTAATCTGGGAGTTCAACACAAAATACGAACATCTGAAGTTTATGTCTGCATAAAGTGTGTATTCATTTTAAAGTCTTTGAAAACTCCATTTCAAACTTGTTTAAGCTCAAACTGAAGCTTCCACATTAAACTAATGCATGAATCGTGTTCATTTAAATCAGCTGTTCCTGATTCTGATCTTTCAATTGATGAACGGATGGATCTCTTCACACTGGCCAATATGTTCAGATTTAATATGAGACAGTCAGCTGTGACTCTTCACTGAGAATCCTGTTAATAATAACAATAATAATAATAATAATAATGATGATAATGATTGTAAGATCTGTTGTTGATGTTAATAGTCAGTGTTCCAGCTCTGAGCTGCTTTAGTCAGTTTTTCAGACCAGCAGTTTCTCTTCTCTCCTTTTTTCACTCAGTTACGCAGCAGAGGGCGAGTGAGGATGGAGATATATTGGGGGTCTGTCTGATGCTGTGGGTCAATTTGAGGACAACCCCCCCTTCTTCCCTCCGTTAAGTCTGTAGTTTCTGCCTGTCCATCCTGTCTGATCTGTGCGACTGAATGAATGAACACTTGAATGACTGGATGAAATGATGGATGGATAAGTGACCACGTGCTTCCTGTTGTCTCCATCACTCTGACTCGGCTTACTGTCAGTCTGTTTCCTGTTCAGATTCAGGCCTTGGAAACGTTTTCCAGAATAAACCTGTTGGTTTGTTTGTTTGTTTGTTTTTCACCTGACTCCTCATTGTGTTTCAGTCTGACAGAGTAAACAGACCTTCACCTTCACAGTCATCCATTCACACTGTGAGTCGTTGCTCCGTCCCCCAGGAAACAGATTTCCCTCCGGTGTCCGTCTCCTCATTTCGATGATTGGCTGTATTGTTATGAACCGGAGTGAATGGAGGAGGAGCTGAAACCCTCAGCAGTGCGTTGGAGGAAGACAGAGGCGTGTCCACAGGTGAGGCAGAGATCAGTGATGTAATCACAAAGATAATTAAAGCTCCGCCCCCTGAGGTGAAAGCACCAAACAAACTTTAAAAACAAAAGTGAATATTTTCCCTGAATGAATAAACACCACCAAGGGTCACAACAAACCAAACACTCTCTGCAGGTTGACATCAGACTTAAAGATGACTTGCTGCGTTTGCTGTCCTGCTGACCGTGGCCTGCTGACTTCACAGTGTAATGAAATCCCCCACCGCCGCCGCCGGTCTATGCGATCCATCAAATCACGGCTGCAGGTCTGATGTGAATGCTGATGCAGAGGCAGGTTTAACCATTTATGAGCGTTTTCCAAACCACCTGGCCGCCCATCACTTCCTCCACTTGGCTGCCGTCTTTAAAAACTATTTATTCTTAATTTTTTGCTGTCAGTCTTTTTTGTGTTTTTCTGTTAACAGTATCTCAGCGATACATGGGAGATGTCATTATTCACGCTAACAGGCAGCCTGGCAGCCTCCTAACATTCATCACACCTCTCATTATATCTGTTCAATTGGAAAAAAAAGGAGGAAACAGCACAGAATTTCTTTCGCTGGTCCTTCCTCAGTACGACCCTCCAGCCTCCTATTAACTGTCAGACTGCGCAGCCCTCCTCCTCTTCGTCCTCCTCCATTTGCTGATAATCCCTCCAACATGAGAATAAATAATTCACTGCTGTCGGCTCACGCTCACATCACCGTGGCTTTATCCTTCCTGGATTTTCAAAGTTTGCATGCTCTCTTTATGTGCAGGCCGAGGGCCGTGACCTTTTTTCAGATCCACATTTTAAACTCTCTTCTGCTGTTTAATAGTTCGTGTTCCGCCCCAACACAATATCGTCCCCCAGGCTGGTGTGTAAGTCGATAAAATGTGAGTTGGTGGTGTTCGCCCTCTTCTGTTCTCTGTTAGTCTCTTTACCATGAGAAGGGTTAGGGTTACCCTAACCTTGTCAAACAAACCCGCTGCCCCCCCCCAACTCTAAATTAACTGATGGCCAGCACTGACGGCCTTCCAGAACGATTCCTGCACGTTTAAAGATCCAGAGCTGAAGCTCATCTGCTGAATCCAGAGCTTTGCCTTCTGGCCTGACGATCTGGGCCAGTATAAGATCCTGACCTTCTGTTCAGGCTCTTCCTACGCATGATGTCCTGCCTTGTTTTATCCAATAAAAACCCCAAGTACTTTTCTATCAGGATTAGGGTTAGGGAACCGTCTGACTGGATGAACTGAAATTTAAGGTGTATTATTCTAAGAAATTACTGAAACAATTAAATGACTCGATGATCAAATCAATCGCCTGATAGTCTCTCATCAATCAACAAGTTGATTCCTCAGCTGACTGGATCGGCTAATTAGACACTAAATCATCTTTTAATGAGCAATAAAACATAAATTTAATCACAAAAACTCTTCTTTGTCTCTGCAGACCGTTAAAGCTGCCCGATCCCGACTTTATCAGTTTGGCCTCAGATGAGACTATAAAACATCCTGTCTGCTGAAATTAGAGGATCATCAATTTAAGATGAACGGTTACAGTGTTGCAGTACAACAGTAAATATCTGTTACAGCTCAATCAGGCCTTTAACGGAGTGAAGCTAAGATTTTAAAACTAAATTTGTGTGAATTGACTCTGTCTCTTTTTAAAGATGTGTTTTGGAACAGATTTTCAGGCACGTTTTGTCCCGTCTCACCTTGGTGGTAAAAACCTCCGAGCTTCCTGTGATGAGAGAAAAATCCCTGCAGTGAATCACCGGGTCTGAAAAACTCTGAATGTCACCTTAAAACCAGAAAATAAAGATTTCAAACTCACTCTAATTAGCACGAATCTCCCAAATTTGAATCAACTTTGTTATTTCGCTTCCTTTCCGTTTCCTCCTGTCGTCATGGTGACGAGGGATAATTGAAGAGATAATTAAAGTTTTATTGGCTCATTTAACTACTTCTGTATTTGTCATGGCTGTATTTATAACTGGGATGTGCTTAATTGCGGCTCCATGTTAACGGCTTAATCTGCAGATTTTTCTTTTACAGACGGATTAACGATTTTAAGCCCCTCCCACTGCAGACTGTCAGCTCTGTGTGGTCGTCGAAACGCACACACTCATAATGATGATGATGTGCTACACACTTTGTCCATGTAGGCTCAGAGCTGTTCTTCTGATGGATAAAATAAAGACCTTTAAATGTAAACTATGGACCTTCTAAGGCAAGATATGCAGAAAAAGAATAGAGGCTGAATGAAAAATATGGGCCTTTAAATATAAAGTATGGAGCTTTAAGCAAGAGTAATTTTGTGATTAGAACTTGTAGATCTGACTGGATGATTGAAAATGCTTCTTCAACGTGTGAAAAACTCCTCTCCAGCCTTCCCAGCAGAGCTGGTCGTCGGTCCACGTGGTGGCCGAGAGAAGCAGCCGGTCGGTGATACCGCTGTGAGTCTGTCGGTGCGACGGGTCGCTCCCAGTCGGTCACTGAGATGAAAGTATTTCTATTTAAAGCTGCAGAGTGGAGGCAGCATATGTGAGGTCACCTGAGGACGGCCGGCTGCCGCTGCTCATGTTCACAGAGTGTGTTTGTGCACTCGTGTGTGTCCCTGCCTGCATTCATGCTTATGTGTTCAGTGTGACACTCAAGTGAAAGGGTGAGTGGTGGTTTTTCTGACAATGGCATATAAAAGTGTCTTCTGCTCAGGTGACTCAGCGGCGGAGGAGTTCATTCACACGTTTTCATTGTGTTTTTATTTAGATCATTTTTTATGGGGTCATATCTGCTGCGAGCGCACATGTGCCGACCCAGAGCGTGTTTGTTCGCTCAAACGTGAGAGCGCCGGAGTACATGAGCCAGTGTGTACATTCAGCTGACACACACAGCAGCTATATCAGCGCTGGTCAGACCTTCTCTGTGTGAGGAGACCTCAGTTTGTCCTTTGGCTGTTTGTTACCGAACTCGAACTTTTCAAACTTCCTGCAAAAAAAGTTTGAGCCTGAAAAACAAACAAAGCTGCAAGTTTTCTGTAACAAATGAGCCCATCTCATCTGCACACAAGCCCTGCCTCTTTGACCATTGTTGGATTCATAAGGCCTTAAGGGGGCGGAGTCAAGCAGTGCCAAGTGCGTTTCAGTCGATGGGTGTGTTTGTTTTGTCTGCGGGGAGACGCCTGTGGATCAATTTGTAGTTTACGGGCTGAATGGCGGATAGCGACTTCTTGTCCGTCATCCAGATGGACAAAGTGTAGCCGTTGTCGTCTCATGAAGACGATGACGACATTCTGTTATCTATACGGCCTCATTACAGGCCAGCACTCAGAAACTGTTCAGTCGCATTTCTCCTCCGTTATGATTCTTTTTGTTTCTCGTCTCTCCGTCGTCGCTCCCTCCACTCCGTTTTGTACCCCCTCCATCTTTTGTCCGCCCTCTTTCCCTTCGTCTCTTTTCCATCGCTCGCCCTTTTACACTCTTCCCGCCGCCTGATCCTCCTCCTCCTCCTCCTCCCTCCGTCTGTTCTCCCTGCCTTTCATTTCAGTTCAGTTCAGCTCAGTTCACTGCACGTCGCCGAAGCAAGAGCTGACAAATGAGTTACTATTTTCTATACTTACAGTTTAGGCAGAAGGCTGTTGCATGCTTGTGCTTAAAAATCCGACACGTCAATGAAATAACTGAGGGGAAAGTGGATTGAAATGATGTCTCCTTCCCGCTTTGTTGATCCAGCACAAGTCATTAAAGTGCTCACTTGCAAAGAATCAAACGTTCAGCAGCTCCGGTCAGATTCATTCACTTTACAGTGAATCAAAGGCAGCGTTCTGTCCGGGGTCGCAGTGAGGCAGGTCATGTGACCGCCGGGGAAGCTAAGCTAATGTTAACGGTGAAACTTCTCATGGAAACGAGATGAGATTGTTGTTAAAATACTACAATACCCATGAGCCTCAGCTGATGTTGTCACTCTGCAGAGCTGAACCCACCAGCCTAAAAGTGGACATGGATCCAGATCCTCTTTCCTGCCGCTGAAGTTCGGACCTCTGAGGACTGTTTGGGGGAAGAAGCTCCTCTCCTGAAGGACTAACTGGGACTTTGTCTCAGTTTCTTTTGTTTCTGGTGAGCTCTCCTTCAGTGATTTAACAGATGTTAGACTAAATACTGACTCCAAGACCTTTGAGTGCTCTGAAGACGGGCTGATGTTCCTCCATCAGGCGCCACTTTTACACAAAACGTAAAAATGGAGGCTGCTACAACAACTGGGCTGGTGGAAGGACAGAGGGAGAGGACGACGACGATGATGATGATGATCTGTTGAGGTGAGTCTGGATTTGTGGGGACAGCTGTGTGATTGTGGAGTTGGTCCTTTGAGAGCTGCTGTGGATGAACAACATGGCACTAAATCTCCATCTGAGTAAATAACTGAAGGGTGAAAGTCGGTCGACGCGACGCTTCGCAGACATTCTTCATATCGAAGGAGGAAACAGGAAGTCGTCGGCTGAAAGCTGACAGTCATTATCCTGCTGAAGACCTCAGCCAGGTGTGAAGAACCTGACCGTGATCTCTGTTTCAAGCCGAACGTGTTAATGATTTCAACATGTTGAGAAAGCGACACAGAATTGCATGACACCTTTTCAGGCAACAGAAAAACCTGTTAATTTTACACTTCGAGGAGAAAGCTGAATTTTCCCATCAAAGTGGCTTCCAGCTGAACAGCGTCGCGTCCACACTCAGTATGACCTCATTTATTTAAATCAGTGTCAACACGAAGGTTTCAGTCCACACAGAAAGCTGTTCGCATTGGATCTTTGTGATGTCACATCATAGCAGCCAACGCCCTCACTAAGCCCCGCCCACCCAGACCTCCCATCCAACCCTGCAGGGTTTGCTAGAGTTGAAAGTACGCCGAGAATGTTTTTTACTTTCATTTCGTCTGCGGTTAAATCGTCGAGACAAACAAATTCAGATCCATAAAGAAACGGCTTTCCCTCCTGAACTGGTCTGGACTGAATCACCAATCAGCTTTGGACTGTGTGGAGCTTCTCCCTCCTTTCTGTCCTGTTCTTTTTCTGCCTTTCCCCTTTTTCTTTTCCCCACTCTGCCCCCCCCGCCTCGTTGTCCCCTCCCTCCGTGGAAGGAGGTCCGTTACACAATTGTATTGAGGCTATTGAGGTCTCTGCTGCACAAAGACTGTATTCAAACCTCAGCTATTTTTCAGGAGCCGGGCTCAGCGCAGAATTACACTCACCATCTGCTCAGTGAGTGTGTGAGTGTGTGCGCACTCTCACCTGAATGCAGATCCATCCAAATCAGCCTAAATGTGACGGGGTCAAAACTTTTGAAACAGTTTTGATCAACGACAACAAAAGGCCACAGGACTGTGAGACACACACACACACACAACACCTCAATACGATCTTAAATCTCACTTCTAACCTCAGACCCTAAAAATAAAACATCTCAGACTGAGACCTTGCTAATAGGGTAAAACCTCGTGACACACACAGTGTCAGCCGTGTGGGTCTATTTGGGTCAGAGCTGAAATGAAAGTGTTGTTGCAGGAACAGACAGTTTCGCTCGCTCAGTGTGTCTTTGTGCGTCTGTGTGTATAGATATATATATTTATATATCTTGTGTGTTCATATAAGTGTGTGTTCGTGCTCCTGTCAGCTCTGCTCTTGTTGTCGGGCCACGTTTGGACACGTTGTGTTGTCGTCTCCCTCCTGTCTTGCTGTCATGTTAGCTCTGCGTTGTATACCTTTATATATTAACCTATATTAACACCAGGAAGCGGTGAACACGCGCCGCCTGACTCCTCCTCATCAAAGCCGCCGCAGCTGTTTGAGTCTGTCACATCCAACTAGACTAACGTGTTTTCCTTTACATTCCCGGCGCGCCGCTGGGTCGCCGGAGCAGGATGCAAACTCCCCAGTGTAATGTCTGAGGGTTTGATGGGATGGCGGCGGCGCCTGCGTCATGAGGCGCTGCAGTGATGTTATATAACGTTCTGACCTAGGCGGTGCAGGCAGACACACACATCTGCTCTTTAAAGGAGCAACACGTCGGCACTTCCTGCCCCGTATTTAAATCATCATTTCTGGGGTTAAACACAGGAAGTGGAGAGAAAAATGGCGGGAATGGAAGGAACGGCTTCAGGACAGGCACCGTTCAGGATCTCTCTCTGGTGCAGATACAGCAGATTTCACTCAGAGAAACCAAATCCTGGGGAGACCAAGTGGGCGGGGCTTGGGACTTTGTTGTGACATCACAAAGTTACAGAAGTCCTGACAATCCCGAATACAGGCTGTGATCAAAGACTGCATCAAAGTCTAATTGTGGACCTTTAAACCATCAGACCTTCAGACTGTCTGGACCTTTAAACCTTCAGACTGTTTGGACCTTCAGACTGTCTGGACCTTCAGACCCTCAGACCATCTGGACCTTTAAACCTTCAGACCGTCTGGACCTTCAGATCTTCAGACCTTCAGACTTTCAGACCTTCAGACCTTCAGACCGTCTAGACCTTCAGACCATCTGGACCTTTAAACCTTGAGACCGTCTGGACCTTCAGACCTTCAGACCATCTGGACCTTTAAACCTTCAGACTGTCTGGACCTTCAGACCTTCAGACCGTCTGGACCTTCAGACCATCTGGACCTTTAAACCTTCAGACTGTCTGGACCTTCAGACCTTCAGACTGTCTGGACCTTCAGACCTTCAGACCGTCTGGACCTTCAGACCTTCAGACCGTCTGGACCTTCAGACCTTCAGACTGTCTGGACCTTCAGACCTTCAGACCTTCAGACTGTCAGACCATCTGGACCTTTAAACCTTCAGACCGTTTGGACCTTTAGTCATTCTGGTCAAAGTCTTCCGGGAACGTTCAAATTAAAGTAACTGGATTTAGTTTCTGATTTCCTGGTTTGTATAATAATGAATGTAAATCTCAGACACATCTGAGGACTTCATTTGGAACCGTTTTCACACTTTTCTCACCTCTGATGATAAAAATAATCGTTAGTCGTGCAGATGTTTGTGAGTGTGATCACAGAAAACGACGCCTCAGTCTAACCGCCCCCATATGACAAAAACTGTATTATAAGGATTTTACAGGACATAGGTTGTGCCATTGATCTGCGGCAGAGACAGACTGAAGTCACTGATGGCTGCAGCGTCTTTTAAGCTTCATAAAACAGAAAGTTTTCAAAGACAGTTTGATCAGAGACATTTAACCAAATCCCCAAATATAGAGGAGTCAGAGCGGCGGTACAGTACGGGACAGATAATCCGCCAAAACCTCCCAAATCAGCAGGTTGAGCTCACGGCAGAGAGAGAGAGAGAGTGTGTGTTTTCCTTTTTGCTGTTTCTGACACCTTCTCTGCGCCGCAGCCTGTCAGATGTCTTGTCTTCAGATACTCTGACAGATTAGGATGTTAAAACTGTGATTTCAGCTCGGTTACATCAACCCCCCTTCTTCTTCTTCTTCCTCTTCCTCCTCCTTTGGCACTGTCGCGCTCTGCACCAGCTGAAGAAGATGCTGTCAAAGGGAATTACAGCGAGTCCTCGAAGCGCTCAGGATGCCCCCCCCCACCTGGGGGAGGTACAGGGGGAGGTCAGCTGATGCCTCTTGGTTCAGTTTACTGTACTTTCAAATCAGAGCTGACACAAACGTAGCCGTCTATTCCTGGATTCCCGTCGACTGATGTCTTTTCAAACGACTTTCATGGAGGTTTGAGGTCGGACTGATGACGACCCCCCTTAACCTTCCCTCCTTCCTACACAAACTATGTCACAATTTGTCATCCGTTTGATGTCTCCTGACAAGAATGCAAATGTTTGATTTAATTGCTCGTGATAACGCACAGATTGAATTGTCGGCCTCTTCAGACTGGAACTAACTGGAGAGATGAAGTTTGTTAATTAGCCCGAGAGGTTTGTTGGTTTGTGGGTCAGCAGGATTACACAAAAAGAACGAAACTGTCTGGCGTGGACCGGCCTTAACTTTGCTTGTCTGACAGTCTTTGAGCTGATGGAGATCTGAACGGTTTGGAGGAAAACGTCCTTCGGCCTTGGCAGAAAGCTGCTCCGGTGAAATTGGCTGTTTCCATCAAACTGTTCTTTTGTCTTATGAATATTTAAAGCTTGTAAAAGCGGCTGCAGGCTGGATTCAGGATTCTCTCCTTTAACAGTGTGACACCTCGTTCTGGTTCATCTGCTTCATCAGACTCTTTCTTTTTTTTTTTTTTTAGAAACAGTGAAACTGCTGCAGAAACGACAGGAAGTTGTTTTTTTTTTTAACAGCTCAGCCCGCCGATTTGATCCGACTCAGTTAAACCTGAAGACGATGTGTGTTTTTGTCTTCATCATCACATCGATGCAGCGACACATGACTGTACATCCAGCCTGCTGGTAGAAAATCATTTTCTGAGTCCTTATGAATGTGAAGGTGAGAATAAATAAAGTCAGACTGAAGCACATCAGCACATCAGCTCTTTAAAATCCACTTTCCCAGGAACAAACAATGGGCGCGTCGGTGGACTGTTAAACAGCTACCTTCATTATACTTGTTTTCATCTGCGTTGGACTGCTGTGCATTTTAATCAATTTGATCGAGATTCATTTGTATTTGTGTTTGACTCGCCTGACGTGTTTTTACATCTTTGTTTTCATTTGTTTTATTCATCTTTGAACATCAGGAATCAGGGACAGTGACGCGAACGCACAGTCTGATCTTCGTCAGAGTCGTGGGCACGAAAAGGCGACGTGGTTGAGTGCGTAGCTCTTTTCGGTGTGGACGGAGAGATCCTTGATCGCCTTTTTGACGAGCGCAGCGTGAGGTCACTGCCACAAACACTTCTGGTTTATTTTTGTTCATCTCACAGTCGCCACCACCTTCAACTCTGCCGCGCCGCTATGACAAAACAGTCTTACCTCAAGGTCCACTTCTCACTTCTTCACCCCTTCAGCAAAGCGGAGTCGGCGAGAAAATGAAACGGCCTCGTTCTCCTTCATCACACTTCAGCCTCTGGGAGAAACAGCCGAAAGCTGCAGAAAAGGATGAGAAGTGGACCTTGAGTCCGGAACCAACAGATTTTAACAGCGTTTTGCTGTCATCAGTTACAACAAGAGGTGATTCAAATCTAAAGTTAAAGGATCATTTCAGCATTTTCATACTTTCACAGTATTAACACAGAAGCAGACCTGATTTCGAACCAGAGACCACGTGGAGGTCCACGTAGCTTTAGACCTTTAAGCCGTCAGACCGTGTGGACCTTTAAAATGAAGGTCGGATGTGAGGAAGCTGAAATGAAAACCTCCCGATGTCAGCTGCTCTGCTTTATTATCGTCTTCCCACCGAAGAAGAGGACCCGGGGGGCTGCACCATCAGCGTCGGTTTGATCCCTGACAGGGGAGACAACATTATTACAGAGGAGGCGATTTACTGGGGGGGTCTAATAGGAAACACATTTATTAAACACGCTGTCTGTATCTCCTCAGATGATAACTGATCAATATTCCGTCTGACACACACAAAGAAGGAAGACAAAAGCAACACAAGTCTGGACTCACAAATTTGTGATGGCTCCTGTTGTGTTGTTTCTGGTTCTTTTGTGGGAACATTGTCGCGTTCTCACAGGAACGTTGTCAGGCTTTGTGGGAAGTTCTGCAGTGGGAACGTGTGCTTCCATCTCCAGTAAGAAAGTCGACACAGTTTTGTTATTCCAGAGGAAATCTGGGTTTGTTTTTTGTTCCGCAATGGGAACAGAGTTGGAATTTGTTTTGTTTTTGGCTGTTATTGTTTTTGGTGGCTGAGTCGGACCGAAGCTGCAGCTCCACATGTGGCCGTTTATCCTCTGAAACGGGACTTAAACCTGCGGCCTTCACACTCTCCGCTGACGGAGCTGCAAAAGATGGGACTCCATCCCGTCACTGCAGAACCTGAAGCCGTTCAGCCATGGATTCAGAAGCAGTTTGTCAAATCCAAACAAGCCAGAAGTCGCTGCAGCTGCGTTCAGCTCTGAGCTAACGCTGCGCACGGCTCGCCGTTTAAGATGTAAAACACACTTGTAAATTAGAAATCTGAACGAAAACTTGAACCCGTGACCTCAACTTCTTCATGCGAGCTCTTGGCCCATTCAGCCCGGCTCTATTCCCCACATTTTTTCCTTTTTGAATTTTGGCACTTAAAACACAAGCAGACATTTTCTTCTGGGCTGATGAATTGGTGGATGCTTCACCTCGTCTGGGATTATTTTGAACTGTCTGATGGAGCTGTCGGCTCCAAAACAAAACAAAAGCTCTCTCACCCGCAGGGACTCGAATGCAACGTCTGGGTTTTCTTTTTTTTATTTCTTTTCTGACAAGGTGCTGATCTGCTGCGACTACAAGGCCTGAATTTGTCCCTTTGCTTTAGATTAATGAATCATACAAGGTTACGCGGCAACACAGACAGGTAATCTAGGAAACAAAAGCAAGCTCTCCACTCAGGGGAGAAAAATAAAGATTTCAGTGAAAACAAACAAAAAAAAACAAAAAACTAAAAAAATCGATGGAGATGAAAAATAAGGAAGAGAAACTCACAGCCTCGCTGTTCGTCCTCAGTGCTTCGTCATTTTAACTTGCAAGTTTTGTCCTCGAGTAAGAATGGTCAGGACTGAATGGCATGAGGTTTTAATTCATAAGGCTTAAAACTTCAATATTATATTTATGAAGACGGCCTGATGTCCCTGAACATGTTGTGTACATTCAACACCGTCTGCAGGAAAGTGAAGGAACGTCTCATCAACCGTTAAAAGCTCAGGGTCGATCTGTTCTGTTCAGCTGAAGCAGAAGATTAAACTGTTTCATAGAATGTGTTGGTTTTCCAACCCGGAGGCGTCCTGACTGCACCACCGCTGCCCCAAAACGTCTCTTCTTTTTTATTTATTTCACTTATTCTTACATCAGAAATAATTGGACCCACAAAATGATGACACAGAGGAAGATGGAGGAAGAGGAGAAAGGAGGTGACTCCGCTGAGACAAAAACCCGCCACCATCAGTCTTGTATCAGAAGCAGAGCGACAACTGGGTCAGGTGGAGCGTCTGGCTGCAGAACCGCGGACTCCGTATGTCGAACTCGACCTCGATCAACCTTCATCAACCCAGATACGACGCCACGGGAGGAGGAGCAGAAATGTCAGAGGCAGCGCGAGGACGCCGTGTCCTCGTTCAAAGAGTCACAATCGACAAACGGGCCTTGTCCTGCTTTCATGACTCTGGAGTTTACGCGCCTGCAGGCGGAGAGTTGGAGGGAAACCAGCACAGTTTATCTGACGACTAAAACAGCAACTTCAAAACTCCTAAAATAGTTCAGCTCAGTTTAGCTTAGCTCAGACGAGAAGCATCGGCCACGATGTCTCTGCGCCTCAGCTTCAGTTTGAGACGCTCTTTTAGTCCAAACAGCCAGAACTAATTCCAAACCCACTTCTTCTTCTTTTTTTAATTGCATCACAAATCGTTTCTGGAATTCATTCTCAACTAAAGTGGCTTTATTTCAAATCAAATGTGAGCTGCCTGATCAGGAGATGTCAGCGCTTCATTTGAACAAACACCTGAAACATGCAGAGTTAAAATGAAAAACACAATAAATTATCATCCACTTTAAACAGAGACAGAGAAGGAGACTAATCGCTGAATTTATCATTTTTCTGCAGTGAAAGAAGAACAAAATGTGGTTTTGATGATTTCTGCGTCGGAGACGACGGCGAAGCTTTGCTGACTGAAGCGTCTGGAAACAAAGACGCCCTTCAGACCGAGGAGGCCTCTGGGAAATCGGAAGAGACGTGACAACAGCAGGGAGGTCACGCAAAACACACACACATACACAGACACAAACACATATTGTAAATATCGTACTGTACATTCTTTGTTAATGGACGTAATTTCCTGAACTGCAGATTCTGACCCGAAGTGAGTTAGACCAGAACAAATGTTGAAAATAAAACCAAGCCAGAGACCTGCGGATCAAAGAGAATGTTTGGAAGTGAAAACGTAGAAATCAGTCCTCGTCTTTGTTTGCACGTTAAAAAGGTTCGCTTGTGAGTTCAACTGCACTTAATGGGCGGGGCCTATGCTGACGGATGAGGGAAGAGTTTCTATTGGTGGGTTTGACGAGGCTCCAGAGTGGGCTCCGCCTCCGTCACACCCACAATTCCCTTTATTGAAAGAGTTGGTAATTTAAGAGTTTCGCCAAAAGTGCTGCACTTTAACGTGACGATTCTGCGCTACGATTTGATTCCTCGTAGAAATACACAGTTAATTATATTTAGCTGTCTTTTCTCTTTTTCGTCATGATGAACTCACCTTCTTGGGATGAGTCCAAACTAAACTAGACTTCCTTCATCTCTAAAGTAGATTCACTGATTAGACATTCAGTTTTCTGGTTTTTGGTTTTGATGTTTGGCTGAAGCTCTTTAGTTTTTAGATCTCTCCTCGGTCAGCTGACGGAGAAACAAATCTGAAGATTGATGATGAAAAGTCATATATTTTGAACAGGTCTGGACCAGACTCATCTTATCTGCCTTTTCCTCGCTGTCCCGTAGTATTTATTTTCTGGTGAGCCTGAAAACTTTTATCTTTTTGAACTGCGTGATCAAGTTACAGGTGATGAGCCGTTTCCTTCAGCGCTCCGACACCGACCCCGCCGACTTTCACCTGTCAGGAAGGAAAGGCAGAGTGAGCTGTACGGCCGATGGACGTGTTTGTCTCTTTTAGCATCTGTGACCTTTTCTTTGTTCCATATTGATTTTGTTTTTGTGGACTTGACCTGAAAACGCTGAGTCCAGTTCTCCCATTCAAACGGTGGAAATGATAAGATCTGAGAATTTAGCAGAAAATGTTTCACTTTCCTTCCTGTTCAAGGCCAAATAATGAAAGGACAAAGCTTCTGTGGATGGATCTGCAGCTCGGAGCAGCTGGGCAAAAAGGAAAATGCTGCTGTGGACAAAACGCAAACGCCGTTCAGACGACAAAACCGTGAAAGACAAGACAAACATAACCAGCTGTCCGTCCCAGAGGTTGGCCTGGACACCATCTAAAAAATCAGCACGAAGAGCCGATTGGCTGCCGTTTTTCAGATTTTTAAAAAGAAGTAAATTCACAGCAAAATCCTTCCGAAGTCGTTAAAAGGTGAAAATCCCAAAAAAAGGACGTCAGATGAAGTTTTTGCCTTAAACGGAGGATTTGTGTTTGGAGCTGTGTGATATCGACCTGAGGTGCTCCAACTTCCTTTGTTGTGTTCTGGATTTAGTTGTTTTGAATTATTGAAACACAAACGCACACACTCACAGATTTTTTACCTGAAGAGACGTGTGAGTCCTTGGAGGGACTGAAGTCAACCTCCATTCTGACGGAATCTGTTTTCTGTTTTCACGTTTCACGTTTAATTTGGTTTTTATTTTGATTTCATTGAGTTTAGCGGATCAACTGAAGACAGAAAGGAAAGCGTGAGTCAAAGGTTGTGCGGTGAAAGACGTTGGACGAGCTGAACAGCCTCGTAGGGACGTCGGAGTCTGATATGAAATGCAGGGAAATTAAAAATGTTTGTGTCACTTAGTTTGTTGTTTGTGCGATTGAAGTCATGATGAGACGCGGCGGCAGCGTTGCCTTGCTCTGTTGTGACAGCAGCGTTAAATTCAGTTTATAAAAAGGTGCGTTTAATGACACACTGTACATCTGAGGACCTGACAATTCTTTTGTTTCCTGCGTCTGCGGCGCTTTTTGTCGTTTGCTTCTGGTCCGGTTCAGACTCTCCAACATTTGGGAGCAGTCCCTCTGGTTTCTGTTCTACCGTTCAGGGTCTGTCTGTGACACAGTCCAGAACCTACAGGTTCTGTCACCAGTCATGGTCCAGTAAAGGACTGAAGGACCGGTGCAGAACAAGTTTGTGTCTTCTAAATGATAAAAGAACGAACAAAGTTCTTCTTCTGTGTTTCTGTGCTCTGACCCATTTTTCACTGTCTGAATTGGACTGACAAACCTCACAGGACGGACACGTAGGTTAGGGTTAGGGTTAGTGTAAAGGCTGGAAGCAGGTGGAAACAATTGGCCCGGCTCAGACCTGATGGAGGGACGGTTGGATAAAAGTAAAATATTCCTGATTATCCAGCTGACCCGGCTGACCCGGCTGACCCGGCTGACCCGGCGGGGCATTTGGGGACCATCAGACCATCAGACACTGTCTTTCAGAAAATTGTGACTTGTGACTTTGGACCGCGTCCCAGAACATAAATGAGGAATCCTCAGCAGAGCGTTTGAACTGCAACAAATAACTGCCATTGAACTATAAATTGTGATGCCTTCACTGTCCCATGATGTCACATGATCAGGATTTTTCCTCCCACAAGAAGCAAAAAGTTGTTCACACATGGACAAATGTTGAACTGTCCCTTTAAAGGCCTTTAAATAAAGTGGATCATTTGTCACACACACAGAATGAGTGTGACAGAGTGTGTGACGCTGCCTTCAGGGTAACACACACACAGTCGACTGTCAGGTCATCCCTTCGCTCGCCCCTCGGGGCTGAAGGAGAGAGAGAGATTCAGCCACAACTCTTGAATGTGTGTGTGTAGGCAAAAAATGTGAAAATGAGAAATGTGTGAATGTGTGTGTGAAAGAGATGCAACGTGTGACTGAGTGCAGTGTGTGTGTCTGTGTGTGAAAACAAAAGTGTGAGTATGAGGATAGTTAGTGTGTCTGTGTGTGTGTGTGTGTGTCCTCTCTGCCCTCTTCCAGCTGTTGTTTCTTCTTTTTCTTCAGTGAACAAAACTCTCCTGCAGCAAAAAATAAAAAAACAGACAAAACTCCCAAATGTGGCGTCAAAACCATAAATCGATCTCATAAAAAACAAAACCAAAACGTCACGACTTCCTCTCGCTGCTCCCCCAACTGAAAAAGTTTGTCTGCAGCAGATGGTGTGCAACATTAGGAGATGATAATGATAAAAAAAATCCAGCGTTGAAATGATTTATTTCTAAAAAAAGAAGACGTGCTGAATAGTTTTGTCTTTGTCTCGTTTTTCTCTCATTTATCTTCGGACAAATCTAATTTCTCAGAATGTCAATCGACACTAAATCAAAACAGATCTTTGCAACGACTAATGAATCAAACCCGAACACACTGTTTTTATTATCTTTACATGAGAAAACAACAGCAGCGACAAAAAAACAAAACTGATGAACTTGGAGAAAACTTTGTTTTCAAAGGAACAAGATGAAATAAAAGTTCCTCAGAGACAGAAACCAAAGGTTCTTCAGCGCGACGGGACGAATTGGACAAATGAGGCCGCGGAGCCGACAGTCTTCAGACCGGCAGCTTCAGATTTACACACATTCATTTGTGCATTTCATCATGTTTCACTTGTAATTTTGTTTTAATCCTTTAAAATGTTTTCTGTGCTTTGTTTTTTCATTTTTAACCTTTTCACCAATTAGCTGAGAACAAAACTTTTTTTTTTTTTAAATACGTCACTCAGAAAACAAGAACGAACAACAAACACTTTTTTTCCTCTCCACAGAAAAGTTCCTCTCCTGTGTTTGGGTCGTTTCTATCTTTATCTGATCAGGAGTTCTGCTCAGTAATGATGAAAAATCAGCTCACACAACACATTAAACAACACAGGATTGGCAGTTAGCCCCGCCCCCTAGCCCCTCCCCTTTCCTCTAAATGAACAAATGTTGTATTTCAGACTGAGACCAGAAACTCATCAAGGAGGAGGAGGGACATTTTCCCATAGACTTCAATATAAGGCAGCTTAACGTCTTGACGGATATTTAAACTAATGATTTTCATCCTGTTCCTGTTTCATTGTCATCAGATAACGAGGACTTTGAAGGAGATGTTAGAACAAAGAAATCGGATACTTTATGGGGGAAATTGTTCATTATTGTTTTAATTTTGGGAAATTCAAACAGTGGAGCTTCAAAAAGTGAAAAAAAAAAAGCTTTAGTTGAAAGGTGTGTTTATTTGGCTGTCGTCAGGAGCAGACCTCCGTCTTTCTTCTCAGAGTTCAGTGTGAAATCACATTTCTGTGCGATTCAGAGCTGCAGTCAGGAATGAAAGCTCAGAGAGTGTGTGTGTTCATCGTTCTGCCTTTTAGCTCTATATTCATGTGTGTGTTTGTGTGTTCCTCTGAACTGCTCTGTGTAACGCACCGAGGCCTGTTGTGTGTGTGTCGTAGGCTACAGATGACCATGTTTCCGTGGCGACACAGATGCACCCCCTCCTCCGTGTGGATGGTTGGATGGTTGGTGGAGGTTTGGAGGTCAGGCCGTCTTTAAATGACCGAGCAACGGCCTGGTTCTTCGTCAGCGCCAATCAAGGTTTGTATTTTGGTTTTTGTTCTTTCTTTGAAGGAGAAGGTGGGGCTGACCTAAAGGGAGGGAAGGGACATTTTCCCATAGACTACAGTACAGTCCAGTGGAACGAAGGTCTCAGTTTGGGCCTCTGAGTTTCACGACTTCGCAGCGAACACGATGAGACGCGTCGCAGAACGTGAGCTCCAGTTTAACGGAGAAGACACAAACGGCTCCTTCGCTCTCTAAATCAGCTCTTTTCTATCTGGAGCACCGACTGTCAGCAGCGGAGGGCGAGCGTTATGAGAAATTTAATCAAAAGCTGAGCCGACGTGTGAATCATGTTTTAATGGGCGGCTGCTCGTCAACAGAGAGGTGCTTAACTCCAATCAGAGCTGATATTGGGCCTCTCCAGGAAGCCCACGAAGAGCCATCCTGCCGCGCTTTATTATTTATTTGGTACCATTTCGGCACAGCAGGTCAGCTCTGCACCGGGACGCTCCCATTATAGCCCCGCTTTGTAACTGGTCAGCGCCGAGCGGGGCGACTGGAGCGGATTTAAACAGACACCTGGATCCCGATCCTTCCATTATTACGGGACAATAAAAAGGCGGAGGAGAAAATTAACCGCAGTCTTTGGCTCTCTGCTGGACTTCAGATTCGGTCCAGATGTGAACGCTCCACCGGCGTTTCATCTCAAAGTGTTTTATATCTGTAAGAAGATATATTTGTGGTTTTAAGAACCAAAACACAAACAATGATCCAAAACCACAAAGTAGAGTTGGATTCTTCCATTTTTCCCCACTTTTTAAGAGTTCAGCTGCCACATTCTATATTTAACATCCATATTTTAGTGCTGATTTAAGGTGTGAAGAAACATCACAAAATGCAGTGGATTTGTTTTCTGCGCTCTCTAAAGAATTCAGAGGTCGATATTTGACATCAGAGGTCCGGTTCTGCTCCGGGGGGATCATGGCTGATCTTTGGGCGGCCACATTTTGTTGATCTACTTACACAAAACTGGCGACACAGTGACGGCTGGAAGGCAGAGAGGAAAACAAACCGGCAGAAGCAGAAACCTTTTCACGAGAACGAGCTGAAGGAGGATTTTACACATTCGAGCAGGTTGCTGACGCTTTAAAATGGAGGAGGAGTTCGACTGCTGTTACTTCAAAGTGTGTTTGTTGGAAAAGCTCAGTGTGTGTCTGTGTGTGCGTTCTCCGATCTGCTGCCAGAAACTGAGTTTGTGTTTGCGAGAGAGCAAACTTTAATGAAATTATATTTAAGGTCCATATTTTAACTTTTCCGCTCTTTCATTTTACAGTGTTGATGTCCGTTGGAAGACGTATTTGTGGTTTTAAGAAACAGACCATATGTGAAAGCCACAAAATACAATTAGATTTTCTCAATTTTCCACACTTTGAGAGTATAAAACTACATATTTCATATTAAAGGTCCATGTTTGAGCGTCTCCAGGCTTTTATTCTGAAGTGTTGATGTCCGTTAGAAGATATATTTGTGGTTTTTTAAAAACGAAAAACCGTCCGAGTGTAGTTTCATGTCTCTTCTCTGTGGAGCGCTGTGATCTGAGAGGATCAGATCGTCTGAGAACAACGCAGATTGCAGGTCAATCTAATCCGACCTGGACAACTGGTGGGTGGGGGGGCGTGGCCGAGGGCGGCGACTGTTTCAGTGTGACATCACAAAGTGATGGCTGGCTGTGGTGTCGAATTTTTGGTGTCTTGTGTGGATCAGAGTTATTTCAGACATTCAGCGTGAAAACTGCTTCAATATGAGATTTCTAATTTTGTTGCTCATTTGTAGCTTCCTCCTTAAACTGTATTTAAATTTCAGTACCTTACATTATTTATCTATTTCACCCAGTCAGTTCTGAATTCACCTCCGTCAGGTTAAATGTGATCAGACTCTTCATTTCCAGCCTTCAAAATCTTTTTCCATTTGTAGTAAACATGATGATTAAAGTCATTATTTTCACTTCAGCAGGTTTTGGTCGACTGTACAGGCGATAACAGCAACACACCAAATACACAACAAGGTAAATGTAGTTTTCAGTTTAAATTTTTTGTTATAGGTGTTAAATTGTGGTGTTGTTTTTGGAGAAAATGTCTCCACACGTTCAGAATCAGCTGATTCAGTTTTCTGTGACAGAACAAGCTAAAATATTATGAATATGATCTAAAGAATCTGGTCTGAAGGATCTTCGGTGCAGGTTTCAGGTGGCAGCTGTGATTTGCCCACAGCTGGGGCAAATCAGCCTGATTGGGAGGTAGTTTGTTGTGTCTGTCATTGTTTGTTTACTTCTTTCTTTATTTGTGGGACGATTCTGCAGACGCCTTTTAGAAAGAACTGGACCTTCTTAGTTTGTTTTGGTTTTTTTTTTGCTTCCTACTTTGTGACCCATTACTCAGAATTTTAGATTTTGTTTTGAGGAAACGTTACACAACCGTTTGCTGTACTGAAGGGCAACAAAACACAAACAAAAGCATCTTTATGGACCTGGTGCCACAATGCCGACATTCACGTCCCATAAAAATGTCTCCACAGGATGGCCAGAGATGAGACAACACCAAGGTCTTCACAAATCAAGTAAGTGTTCCTTCTAAATAATTTAAAGCAGTTTTTTTCTTGTTAAACAGCCACCGCTGTCAGGAAACGGGAGAAGCAAAGTAAGGTGACGTCTTTGGTCATCAGGATTTCAAACAAAAACAACCCATTCGTCTCAGTTTGAGTCAACACCAGAGTTAAATCGTTTCAATACTGAGGGACCAAATGTTTGTACAGAAGAGCGATGAAGAACACGTTGAACTGGCAGTTTGTGCTAAATGTTTTAAAGTCATCTTCTCTGAAGAACCAGACTGAGATGGTGTTCGGGCCCCGTAAAGTTTCATCCAATGAAAAACCTGACGGCCAGACGGCAGTTTGTAAGCTGCATCCGGTAAACAATCTCACAATTCCATCATGTTAAAGATAAAATCAACACAATTCAGTGCACAAGAAAGCTCCAAATCCTCATTCGATCTGCGGCGTCTGACCTCTGACCTCCTCCACGAGGACGGCGCCAGATTGTTCTGCACAGCGAGATCAGCTGCCTTTTTATTCCTGCTGCAAAGTGTGACTGCAGCACGTTTGTTCGGCGCCATGTTTCGGTCACGAGTACAAACAGCTCGGCGTCGAGACGGCAAATCAAACGGTCGCATTTCATATGTAGAGTCGCGTCTGACCTTTAGATCGACTTCAAGTTCAGCAGAAAAAAAAATCGTCTCAGGTTGCTCTGCGGCGGCAGAGAGGATGAATATGTATCGAGGTTTTTGGATTACAGGTAGAAAACACAAGTGGAGGTGATGCAACAGTCTGCTGAGCGGAGACACAACTACACAACGATTGTCTAATCGCTTCAGCCCTTCTGAGACTCTCCGGCCGTCTCCTGTGCAGCCGACTGCATTTTATTTTGGTCTAATTTGGATACTCGGCCTCGTGTGGATGGTTGTAAAGAGACGCAGCGGCAGGTTTGAATCCCTGAAGGAGCCGGAGAAATCACGGCACAGATTTCTTTGGTTCTCAGTTCAGGAGTTTTTCTTTCTTATCCAGTTTCTCCTCAGGTGGATTTAGACCCAGAGAGTCCAGCAGCCCGAGACAGGAGACGCACCTCGAACCAGAGCCAAGTTCAGAGAAACCATCGGCCCGCCTGACTAATTCAGCCGTCCAAGATCCCGACAGAATCCATAACTATTTTTAAACATCAAAATCTGCAACAATTTTCTCTAATCTCTGATTTTTACTGAGACGTGGGATCTTTGAACATTTTTTGAAATCAGAACGTGAGAAAAGTTTCACTAACAAAAAATCTGAATGCTTTGTCCAAAATGTGAAATCTTAAAACAAACGAAATCTGCTAAAATTCAATCAAATGCTATTTTGAATTATCATTAAATTAAAATGAATCGGTTTAAAGTGGAATTTAAACACTAGTTAGAATATATAATAAACACATTAAACTGAATCTTCGTTAGCTTAACTTTCACCAGAACCAAGCTAACACACGCTCACTTCGCCGTCTCTTATAATGAAAAAGAAACCAAAATTGTTGAAGCGTTTTTCCCAGTTCTGAATCTGACGATCTACGATCCACTGCGCTGGTGTGCGAATATCACAAATTCCAAAAACCAAGAAAATGGTTTATTTGCTGACGCTATCTGATGTATAATAATTTACAGTTTTTTATTTTACATGAAGGAATACAAATTTCATCAAGGTTTGAATTCTCCAGCAGCGTTCACTGCTGGGAAGCCAACAAAACCTGTTTAAAGTAGAGAAGCCGTATTTACCTGATTTCCCAGGGGGCCTGAATGCAGCTTCAGACACAAAAAGTGTTTTCTGTTTGCAGGAGTGTTCGATTTATCTGCCGAGCCCGAAACACCCCACACACAATATGAATATTTAGACACACATCATTGGAATAAACTACACAAACACAAATGCACACCGAGCACTCGGAGGGCACCGTGTGCTGCTATCAGGCCGAAATGTGATTCCTCACCTCTACTCTATTCTTAATTTTTTTTTACAGCCCCCTTCATTCACATTGTGACTCCAACGGCACAGCTTATCTTAAATTAACACCAGCAGCGTGATATCCTCTGAGAATACCGGCCAGATATTACAGCTCAGCGACGTGGCCCACATCCACAACGATGGAAACGCCTCCATCATCTTTTGCAGTTGCATCAGGCGCCAACGCTTTCAAGGCCAGAGGAGTATTTTTGTTTTTACGTTTTAAAAAGCCTTTTCCTTCCTCCTCATCTCCATCGTCTCCCTCGTTCTGAGAGTGAAGTGGGTTTTATCAGGTGAAATCGGCCGAGGCTCGGAGAGCTCTCCTCACTTCACCGGATCACTCTGAAGGCTGGATGGAAAGAACATGAGGTCAAAAATATTTGGAGCTCTGAAGCCACACTAACAGTTTTTTTTTTACTTTTGTCCAGACCGGAGTGGAGTCTTCTGCCCTGTTTGCTGAAGTTCACACCAGCTTTCTAAAGACGAGGTTTGAGTAAACACATCATTGTACACTTGCTAACTGTAACCATGATTTTGGAAAGACTCAGGTCAGGAGTAGAACTATGAATCTTCTGGACAGCACGTTTTAGTCCTCTGGGCTCCACTTCCCAAAACAGTTGCATCTATAAAGGCTGCCTCTAATTATCAGGAGATATTCCTGAACAGTGGAACCCTTTCAGAGCCACGATAACACCTTTGTGTTTTCTGTTCTCTATAATCGGGGACCAGAAGCTCAATAAACACTCTGAATGTTTCCTCCTTCTCCACAGAAAAGGTCCTCTCATGTGTTTGGGTCGTTTCTGTCTTTATCTGATCAGAAGTTCTGCTCAGTAATGATGAAAAATCTGCTCCAGATATCTGATGGTCTTTATTCTGAAACAGGATTTGCTGTTGAACTGGACATTCGGCTTTTCTGGCAGCCTGATGAGTTTTTGACCTCGCCGCTGTGAGGACTCTGATCTATGCCGAGACGGTGACGAATGCCAGAACCAAACCAAGACCGGCCCGGTGTGGATGGGACAGGAGGCTTTTCCGTGACGTCCAGTGATTGAAGTAACACACAGAAACAGGAGTGGGGGGGCGGGGGGGTACCCTTTGAAAAAGGCTGTGTTTTATTGAAATACAGCAGACATCAACAGATTGTTTTGCTGACCTGGGCGACAGAAACTGAGCCTGAATACTTTTCAATCAACGAAAAAACGAAAATTCATGGCCATTTTATAGTTTCTTTAGTTGTTTTAAGTCACAAAGACACTGAGTCTGTAGTCCAGAGTGAGGAAACGCCGCCTCACGCTGGACCACAGCTGAACCAAAGCCAGCCCGTTCCCCCTTTGGGTCGGACTTCCATAAATGCTGGTATACAAAGTTAAAATCAAATAGACCTTGAGAGCTCGGCGGGGATCTGAAACAGCGTTCAGGCCTGTTTTTGTGCCCAGGGTTGGTTGTTTGATAGTAGCAGTAGTAGAAGAAGCAGAACCTCAGTTATGAAGCAGGGCTGGCCTCAACTCCCCGTATAAAGACACTTCGGTGCATCCGGTTTCCCCCAAAACTGAAAGTCCAGTTCGTTCTCGGCTTAAACGTGACGCAGCGTGGCGGACAACGGGTTTCCTTCGGATTTTTGTCGACGGCGATTCTAAATTTTCTAACTCCAGCTATCCCCGTTTGATTCGACCTCAAATGAACTGAGATGGTTTGATTTTCAAAGTGCAGTTTGTGAACCCTGTCAGTACCTCCAGCATCGTGATTTGCATCGTTTGAGTTTAAATCCAGCATCGCACATTTCTGGGGGGAGAAAATGTCTCAGATGAGGGAATACTTTTGCATAAGTCATGTCTTGATTGTCTGAATTGTTTTAAAACTCCTAAAGTGACACAACCAGAACCCCCCCTCCTACGTGTTGGTTTGCCAGATTGCAGCGGAGACCGAGGACCTCTGAAGTCCGCCTGATAGTCGAGGTTGGATCACATCAGGGATTGTGTGGAGTGAATCTTTGGGCTTTTTGCTTTAACTACAAATGCAGCAAATTTAAACTGCTGGTTCTCCGTCCAAGTCCAGAGGTTTTTCCTTAAAAGCAGAATCTCAATCTAACTGGCCTTCTGGACCATGAGTGCACTTCAGGGTCCGGCCTCGGTCCTCGGCGGGCTTTGAAACCAGGACGGAAACCAGATGCACCGAACAGATAAAAATCTCAACATGAGAAAACACATCAAGTTTAAATGAAAAAAGGAAGGAGTCGTGTGCACTCGCTGTGTTCTGGATTCAGTTTCAGATGACTCGATTTGGGACGCTGATTCTCGTACCAAAGTTGACCTCGATGGGAGAGTTATCACTCGACTGGAGCAATTTAGTTTGTTTGTTGTTTTTAATGGAACCGATCGGTCGTCGGAGATCTAACTGCATCTCAAACTCTGGAGGATCATCTCAGATTAGTGGAATCCAGATAACAGAATCCTTTTTGTTCAGTATGAGCGGTGGTCTGAGTGCGCCCGACTCCTCCCTCCTCTGACATTCAGACAATAAATCCACATTTACTGAACTCTCCAAAGCAAATACATTCAATCATTCATCAGAAAAATATTGAATTAACACTATACACTTGCAAAAATAAGAGTCTCTTGGAAGCTTTCTAAGGCTGAGCGTTCAGCAGGACTCTCCCTGTGCTGCCACGTTTTTTCTTTCTTTCTAGGTTTCTTTTTTCCGTGGAAGGAAGAGCAGCAGCATGACGGAGAGCTTCGGCGACGCCGAACGCTACAAGGTTAAAAAAACTATGAAGACTTGAAGCAAAGCGTTTCATTTGACTCATGATACTGACGGCTGTGGGCGGGAGCCCTTTGGACGGAGTTGGAGCGTCTCCCCCCTCCCGTTGTTGTGTTGTTTGAGGCCAGCCCTGGTAATGCATTTGTAAATACAGTATTTCAGATATATGTAGTCTTATCATCTTTAAATCTGACCAGGACACTACAGCGGAAGAACCAATACATAAAGAAGCTCATATTTTGTTTTTACTATTATTCTTTTCTGTCGGAATGGAACTAGTTTCAACTAAGCCTACCAAGCCAACATGTAGTTATGTATTGAATAAAAGGCTATTTATCTTTTTTTGTTTTTTGTTTATTACAGATTTGTATGATGGTGTGCAGGACGACAAACAGGGACAGAAAGAGAAAGAAAATAATCAACCGAGAAGGGAAACAGAAGAAGAAGAAGAAGAAGAAGAAGAAGAAGAAGGGTAAGGACAATAAAGAGCGAGAGAGAGAGAAAGAAAGGATGAAAGGAGGAAGTGACAGAGCGAGGAAGAGAAACAGACAGAGAGATAAAAAGTATGATTCAGGCAGCGTGATTCTGGATTGTAGGTTTTTCCTGTTGTGTTGTTGTGAGATCGTTACCATTGAATCCTTCTGCGTTTGCCACCATTTTGTGATTTGAGTTCCTCAACTGCTTTTGTTTTTTAATAGTTTTTTTTTTTTTTTTTTTTTTTTTTTTCCTTGTTTGTTCCGTATCGGTTTCAAACAAAAATCCACGACAGTCACTTGGTCATACAAGCATGTTCGTCGGAACAAGAAGTGCAGATTGGCTTAAGTTTCTTTTCTTTTTTTTCCGTGTTGTTTTTCTTTGCTTTTCTTCAAAAAAGGGTTCCAGACAGAGTGGCTACAATAATAATAATAATAATAATAATAATAATAATAATAATAATATAATAGCACTTGACTTCACTTCAGCACAGTAAAAAAGAAAAAAGGTCTAAAGGTGTTTTTTTTTTTTTTTTTTTAAATTTGATTTGATGTGAAGCGAAGTCCCCCCTCTTCCTCACTCCTTCCCCTCCTCCTCCTCCTCCTCCCACCTCTCAGCGGGGAAGTGGCGGGCGGAAGTCCAGTGCCGGTGAGATGAAGAAGAAGTGACTGAAGTATTGCCAACTGGTCTGTCTTTTTTTTTTTTTGTTTTGTTTTGTTTTTGTAGTGGTTCCACTCTGGTTCAGCACAAAGACGAGAACGAGATGGAGAAAGGAAGAAAACAAACATTTCATGCTCGCACGCAAACCACTGCTGGCAGTCTTTTTTCCTTTTTAAAAAAAGTTCATCCAAAAAACAAACAAACAAAAAAAAATGGCCGAGAAAAATCGAGTGAGGATTTTAGAAAACAAACAAAAACAAGGAGGGCTTCGGGGGGACGAGTTGCTCCCATTTTACAAAATGTAACAAAATTTTTCCCGCAAAATTTTACAAATCTGTAGCAATACAGGAAAAAACAAAGACAAACAAACATTTTCTATTTACATGAAGAATTTTTTTAAGTGTAGTGAGAATGCAGCAGATCCCAGCTTTGGCACTCGGCGTTGTGTTGTTTTTTTTTTTGTTTGTTTTTTTGTTTGTTTTGAATCCACCTTGTCGGTCAGGCTGCTGCTGCAGGCACACATTCAGTGCTCCGCTTTGCCGTCCTCCTGATCCTCGTCTCCATGGCAACACAGGTCACGCACAACATCACCTCAGCCATCAATGTCCGCCGTCCGGCCACGTTCACTACCTATTCAACCCCACACACACACACACACACACACCTGTCTCTCACGAGATTGGACGCCACCCCCCCTCCAGTCTGAGGGGGCGGGGCCTCAGAGTAAAGTGCTGGTAATGAACCATGTCTCCTCTTAAAGGGGAAGTTTAGTGAAGAAACAGTGCACGCTAAAAGTCAAAGTCCAAACTGAGCTTTGTTCTGGGGGGACGGATAGGGACAGGTCTCTTTGGTAATAATTTAAAAGGGTAAAAGAATATTTTATAAAAGCGACGTTAATCAGTAGTTCAGGTCCTGAAAATCAAGTTTGTTTCAGAGAAAAAACTGACGCTGTTAAACCACTGAAGGAAAAAAAAATAAAACCCTGACATGACAGAAATTCAACGTTCCTGTTTTTATTTCTAAGCTAAAGACGCTCCGAATGAACGTCCTCTAAACGGGGCGGCATCGAGCCGAAAATCTGAGTTAGCTGCTGCTTCAAACCGGCGACGAACAGTGATGTCATCGTGATGTCACTGCATCTTTGACGTGACCAGAGGAGATTTTCTCGGTGATCTGATCATTTCTTTACATTCTCATTTATTTTGTAGACAAACTGTTGCTGTCAGGATTCAAAGCCGGTTCACTAAAGCTGATAACCTCAGAGAAGATGTTCCTGAATCCCATTATTGTGCGACTGATTCTTTGGGAACTGGAACACAACATGATGTTAACAAACCAATCAGCCTGATTTTAAACAAGCTCGGCTCTTAATGATAAGCTTCACAAAGCTGCGGCTCATACGGAGCTTTGTGAAGTTAATCAGTCAGCCAGCCTCTTAAAGGGACGATTCAGCTGCGTTAATAAACTCCAACGCTGCCGGCTCGGCGGTTCCCGGGTTAACATTCAGTTTAACTCTTCTGTATTTTAAATGGAGCCAAATATCAAAATAAAATTGAAAAAGACAGTTTTACTCTTTTGACTGCTGTTCAAGGACGCCGCCATCCCACAATGCAACATCCAGCAAAGTCAGAGTTTAAAAAGTGAAACCTTGAAAATAAGATTTTACCTTCAATTTGATTCTGGCCAGAAAAAACCGACAATCAGCTGCATCACGTGGTCTTCGGTTAAATTTAAAGGTGGACCTTAGAGGCGGCCGAGTGGAGGTTCCAAAAACCGCTGATCACAAGTTTCTCGAGTGTCGGAGCGTTGAAACCCGGAGCCACGACAGATTAAAGGGAACGTTTACGTTTTTACATTTTTGTGACAGATTTGTCCGTCAACTGTGCGTCTGTGATTCTCATGTTTCCACAACTTCACCAACTTTGGTTTCTGGGCCTCCAAAAGCAGCCGTAATAAAAACCAACCGGATTACAGGGACCAGATCTACTGATTATAACCCGATCCAGAACCGCGTCCTGATAAATGAGCTCAGATTCTGTTATTGTTCTGTGGCAGAAAACTTTTGTGAAAAAATAAAAACAAAACGCGGAGCAGCGATTTCAGATTGACTGTCAGGGATCTTCACAGAGCGTGACACTGAATCTCTCTCACGTTCCTCAGATTTCAAACTGCAGAGTGTGTTTACGCCTCGCCAAAATAAAACCCACTACCCCCTCCATCTATTTGTGAAGTGACCGTCAAGTCTGTTGTTGGGGGGTTACTTGAGGTCAGAGGATGTTGTGCGTGATCTGCAATGCGACAATCAAAAGATAAAAATCTGTAAATAAAAAAAGGGGGGGGAATGCAAAACCTGGTGATAATAAAAAATGATGCTCCATTCTTTCCTTCCGGGTGTTTCCAGCAGTGGAGGCGGCGGCGGTGGCGGCGGCGGCGATGGTGGAAAATCCTATTCGCACCTGAAATGGGCAGACCGGACAAAAGAGAGACACAAACATTAGAAACTGTCAAATGTTTCCCGGCACCGCAGAGACGTCACTTTCACAACCACTCAGATCATTTCCACAAAAAAAGGGAGAAATAAAACAAACTGAAAAACAGCGCTAACTGGTGCTGCTGAGAACTGGGACACGTTGTGAAATCGGCCGCGCTCGCTCCTCTAATCCGTGTAAGAGGGGA